>NC_055999.1:30897785-31200849 GCF_018446385.1 Zingiber officinale | reverse complement strand
TAGGAAGGAATTCTCTAATATTGAAATCTGAAAAGGCATTTCGTGAAAAGAAATTACAATTCATTTTCAAAAAAATGCGAAGTTAAAAGAAGGAATTATATATACATTTTGACACCTCTTAAAACTCAATTTAATAACTTCGATATTAAGAATTTAATTGGGTGAAATTCTCGAACCACACATTTAACTTTTAGTTTTTGAAGAAAAATTAACATCAGTTTAGAAATTCTCAAAATATGAACTTTGTATTTATATCCAAAAAAATATATTCTCATTAATCACTTTTCACTTAAAAATCTTTGATAGTTTTAATGAATCAAAATTAACTTCAAATTCTAGACTAATACAAATACAAATTTAATAATAGTACCTTTATTGTTTCATTGCCTTTGATGAGTCACACTAGGTAACATATTTAATTGAAGATTGATTCATTGCCTCAACTTTTTTTTTTTTCAATTCTATACAATATTTTTCTCCTTTTAAACTTTAAAATGATGGGCTAGGAATGGAGTAGGCCCCAACATGATGAGAAATGTATTGTGCCAAGTTGAGCATGCATGCCCATGGAGATGGAGGCATATGCATGTCAAATCCCAAGAGGCAAGATATTATTCACACAATGGCATGATGGTACAAGACAATTATAGAGAGAGATGGTCCAATATAATGAAGGAGGAGACATGCAAGTCACCTAGGCCTATGGCAGTGGAGTGGGGAATTGGATGCTTCATTTCTTTTGCAAATTCTACATCAGCATCTTGACCCTTGATCTATTCCAAGCCGACAATATATAGCACACAAGACTTGTGAAGATATGGAATCTAATTTTTTTAAAACAAGGAAAAGATGCATTAATAAGACAAATCGTCCAAGATTTGTATTTGATACTTGAAGAATACAAATTGTACTAATGTTTAACCCATTTTATTTGATCCTCAAAAGCTAAGGAATAGTTATATAAGCCAAAACGCCAAAACATTTATGAAGTTATTAACAAGTAAAATCTATATATATATATATCATGTTGGACAGTTTTTGTTGAAGATTCCGAGGCTTGCGATGGCCTCAATTCCATTAACTTGGTTTAATACAATTTAGATACTAGATTTATATCTCCTGTGTATCCATGTATGAAAGAGAGTCTCTTCCTATGTATTTATTCACATCATAAATGCATATGAATTAATATAAATCAATCAATATACTTTAAAACTCTCAATATGTGCCTAAAATCCATTCACAATGGAGATTCTTTTTTCTTCCTTTCCACCTCTTTTCCATTCACATTTCTAACCTATCAAATATAGTTACCAAGATCAATAAAGATTACGAGTAACCTAGTCAGTTAATAGATAACACTAATTATTATCTATTGAGATTTCTCTTCTATAATTATCTAGTATTCTTGGTCATCATTCATAGGGACTACCTTAACATTGTCGGCCTTAAAATGTTACTCTCACTTGATGCTATATTAGTATATTTGAGTCAAGGTTGATTTACCACGATCGGTATATTATATTTTTCTTGATATTAGATTGAGATAATTTATGGACTGTGCATTTAAAAAGTATAATTTACTCGTGAAATAAATTTAAATATTTGTGCGCTAAGCATATCAACCAAAGATTCGAGGAAAGGGATATGAGAATATTTATTTAATTGGTATGATTCGATTAAGCTAAATCAAATATATTGCTCGTGAACAACCATTACACTCTTGCTTCCTTATTATAGAAAATTCTTGCTACATTGCTAATGAATTAGCTCTTCATTTATATATTTTAATGTTAATTGAATCATAAGTGACTTGAATGAATAGTCAATTGTGTGATTTACTTGGGAAAAATTGTTAGGACCTTGGAAGCTAGAAGGCGATGAATAGTTGCGATCGCGATCGTTTCATCTCGATCTTGTGCTTGTCTACAAAGCTTAATACACAAAAGAAATAAAATACAACAAAACAATGTAAACACATGCACAACAAACTAAGTTTATTTGGTTCAACGCCTCCCAAGGTGAATACTTCAAGGCCTAGTCCTAACGATCTACTACCACTATTCTTCTCCTTCTCGAATACCTTTCGGAGGCAGAAAAATCTCTGACAACACCTATTGTTACAAATAAATACAAAAATGAAATACAAATAAATACACAAACACAAATGAAATTTACAACTTTAGAAGTGAACTTTACTTTGGATCATTATTTGTTACTTTGGATTACCTCTTAATGGTATGAAATGCAGCATTACTTCACCTCTAACCCCTCAAGAACTGGCATCTTTGATCTTTCTCGAAATCCTCTTTTATAGGGTTGATGTTGGGCTAATTTTCACCTATCAATCGATTAATCTTACTCATCAGTCGATTAATCCACTATATATTCGAGCGTTGCTTTGATCTATCAAATCAACAGCTCCATCCATCTCAACATCATTCGATTGTGCATTATCATTAGTAAATTATTGCCTAATCAGTCAAATCCCATAGTTGAGTTCTAAACTCTTTGTTTACTTAAACAATGACATTAGTCGACTCATTACAATCAGTCAAGTTGAAGCTTTTGTACACTGCTATAGTGTCCATCAGTCGTTTATCATTGTAGTAAAATACTGTTCATGGCTATTGTACCAGCACTGCAGCAACACTATAGTAGTACTGTAGTAACCCTATTTTTGAAGTTTTACATTCATTAGTCAATTAATATACTCTATCAATTGACTAATACTCTTATTTTAGCCTTATCAAAGTTGAATTATTGTCTTATCCGGTATTAAGTTAACCTTAACCTACCTGTTAGTAAAAGCCCTAGAGCCAATCATTTGATGATTGTTGTATGGACTTGTTGTATCATATTCTTATATATATAAAGGCATTTGTTTATGGTTATTATGCTTACTTGTATTGGTACCAAATAACTAAGTATAATAGCATCCTTGAGTAGAAGGTTCTTACCTATATCAATCGGTTAGTTGAATCGATAGTGAGATGATATAGGGAACACTACTCTTAATCATTCCTAGTCAAGTATTAACATTCAAGGACAATGTTAATGCGACGAGACTAGCATGTACGTCAACTCGATAATATGATCTCACAAGTCATGGATATAGAGATATCAAGTTGACACATAGGTATACATTGGTGAATGTAAACTGAATGACCCGCCATGAGAAAGTATCATGGATCGTTATATGAGTGTCATATACTTTCTCATGTGACTATTAGTATGACTATTAGTCCTTGGACCTGAAGTCACCATGGTTCCCTACATAAGGAGTTGCATACTTTGACTTCGTCAAACGTCACCCGTAACTGGGTGGACTATAAAGGCGATTACTGGGTATGTAACAAATTATGTGGAGGGATGTGAGTGATGTAGATGGGATTTATCCCTCCTATATGACAGGAGTGACATCGATATTCTTGATAGAGTGAGACCACTAAGTGCATGACCATGCCCAAATGAGTCAATATGAGATGTTGAGCTCATTTGATTGAGTGAGTCTACTTGGGATTTAAGATTTAGATTGATTAGAGGATGACATGGTCTATGCCTCACATTGATCAATCTAGATGTCAAGGATATAAGGACACTTGTCATATATTGTGAAGAGTCATAATTAGTAGTCACAAGGTGATGTTGGATCTCAACATTCTTATAACTTGGGTAGTAATGATGTGTTGCTAGATACCGCTCATTACTTATGCTTCTAAATGGGTTTAGGAGCATTGCCAATGTTATAAGAACCTATAGGGTCACACACAAAGGGCAATTAGATGGAGATTAGGTTCATTTGATGAACCTAAAGGATTAGGTCCATGTGATGAACCAAATTGGATTAAGAGTAATCCAAATTAGGCTAATTGAGTTGGACTCAATTTGGTTCATGTGTTAGATGAGTCTAATTTGGACTTAGACTCATTGAGTCAATTTAATTCAATGAATAGAGATTCATTAAATTAAAATTGACTTGAACCAATGGTTAGATTTGATCAACCATGGGAGAGAAGTGGTCAAGTTTGACTTGACTTGAGAGGAAGATGAAGAGTCAAGTTTGACTTGACCATTTGCCACCTCATTGGTGAGTTGGCAAAGAGTAGACCAATGATGATGCTCCACATCATCATGGTTGCTTAAGTGGGATGCCACCTCATGGGAGTTACCAAGAGTTGTGACTCTTGGTATTCCATGGAGGTTATTAACCTCATTCATGTGGCCGACCACTTATGGATTGGGTGAGTTTCATTTCTTTTGTGTAACTGTCATCTTCTTCCTCAAGCTCTCTCTTCTCTCCCTCTCCTCCACCTTGGCCGAACCTTTCAAAGGTGCTATCACACCTTTTTGTTTGGTCTCTCCATCTCTTGCTTGTGTGGATACACATAGAGGAGTATCTACTTTGATACTCTCGAGATCCGGCGAACCTTGGATGAGCGGGATTAGCGAAGGGCATCGCATCAAGGGTAAAGCTCTTCTCCTTTGTAGATCTAGTTTAGATCTAGGCTAGAAACTCGTACTCGAAGTTTTACGTAAATTTTATTTCTTCACACGGATCCGGTGGCGGGGTTTCGGCAAAGCAAAAAGCGGTTTTTGCGGCCCGAAAAAAATCCAACAGTGGTATCAGAGCCACGTACGAAGTGCGTACGAGTTTTTGTTTGTATTTTATGAAAAATATCAGTTTTGTAATATTCTGTAAATTTACTAATTTTATAGATTTTATGAGTATTTTTCTCGTAGAAGCGAAGCACAAGAGTTTAGACACTTGTAGGCTTCGACTACAAAGAAAATTTTTCCGAAACGGCAAGGTTTCACCCCAAATCATTTTGGGATAGCGGGCTAAGGTGCTGTAGGATCACTTAGGAACACTTGCGATTGTTATATCGTGGGTAGGGGTGCTGCCCCTAACCCCGCAAGGGGCTTTGTTCCGCGATTGCGCCCGAAAATCGCTAAATGGGACTGCTGGAAATTTTTACTCATAAAATCGTAAAAATATTAGACAAAAATTACAGAAATTTATGGAAATTACATAATTTATAATTGTGTATCATTTTGTGATGGTCATGGCCCAAAAGACCCCAATTGATTGGAAATTGTGTTTTAATTCATAATACGGCCTACGTGCCGTCATGTGATTGTGCACGTTGTATATTTGATACGCGACCTGCGCGTCGGGCCTTTCTATTTATTTATTCCTATTGTAAATAGTTTAGACTCGAATGTAACTCGAGTTTCACCTTTTGTAATGTACAAAATGAGGCGGTGGAAGGTTCACTCGAGACGGAGTTACGAGGAGGGTGCGAGCAACACAAGGTGATCAAAGGAAGGAGCTTGAGAAGCTGTTGACCTTAGGTTGACCATCTGATCTTCTCATTGGCTTGAGAAGATCGTAGTAGGGCCATGACTAATCACAAAATTAATTAATTGCTTGTGTGTATATATGTGATGCATGCTAGATTAGTAATTAATTAGTGCCTTAACGATTAGATTAGATCTAAGTCGCGCACATGATGCACCTTCATGATTAGATTAGATCTAAATTGAGTATATGATACACATCGTCGATTAGATTAGATCTCAATCGCGTCAACTCAAAAATGCCTACCATGCCGTGATACCTATCACTACCTCGATCACATGTTGTTGTTGAATCTGCCAAAGCAGAGCAACACATATTATCTTGGTAGGGTACGAAGAGACAATCTTGGTCCCGCCTATCAACGCATGGGTGAGTAAAAACTCAATTAGATTGAGTACAACTAGTTAAATCAAGTTTAACTGTAGGCATTTATCCAATAGTTGGAAGATGGGACAAAATCACGTTTATATTAACTCTTGGGCGTATTATCCAAAGCTAACTCGAGTTTTAATATAAATGCGGATCTTGATCCTATATACAAGAGTTGCATAGAGATATAATTGGTAATTAGTTACCTACCGATCATACTAAGTCTTGGGCGATTTAGCCAAAGCTAACTCAGGGCATAGTATAATGTGGATCTTGTCCCACATGAATTATAGAATTCAGTGGGAGCATCATTTAATTAAAGGCCTAATTAGATGATTAATTGGAATATGATATTTATTTTCTGCATTTTTCTATTGTAGATTACCATGTCGTCAAACACGAACTCCTTCTCCCTGTGTTCTGTCCTCGATAAGGACAAGCTCAATGGAGCTAACTTCCTGAACTGGTACAAGAACCTGAGAATCATTCTCACACAAGAACGAAAATTGTATATTCTGGAGCAGCCCATTCCTGAGGCACCTTCTACCACTGCCACGCGAGCTGATCGAGATGCTTACAAGAAGCATCAAGATGACGCATTAGATGTGTCCTGTCTAATGCTCGCGACCATGAACTCTGAGCTTCAGAAGCAACATGAGTTGATGAGTGCTTATGATATGGTTCAACATCTGCGTCAACTATATCAAGGACAAGTGAGGCACGAGAGATTCGAGATCTCTAAGGCATTGTTTCAGTGCAAGATGCAAGATGGGACTCCCGTAGGCCCATATGTACTCAAGGTGATTGGGTACATAGAAAACCTACAGAGGTTCGGATTTCCCCTTGGCCAATAGCTAGCCACTGACTTGATCTTGCAGTCCTTGCCAGAGAGCTACAGTCAGTTTGTCATGAACTACAACATGAACGAAATTGACAAGCCACTGCCCGAGCTGCTTAGCATGTTAAGAACTACTGAGCTCAACCTTAAGAAGGTTAAGCCCAACTCTATTCTGATGGTTCAGAAACACAAGGGCAAGGGCAAGCCCAAAGGCAAAGGAAAGTCCCAAGCCAAGGGCAAAAGCAAGGCACTGAAACCCAAAGGAGGGGTCGCCAAGGATGCTACTTGCTTCCACTGCGGTCAGACCGGGCATTGGAAGACGAACTGCAAAGTCTACCTGGAAGATCTTAAGAAGAAGAGAAGTGAGACTTCCACTTCAGGTATATATGTTATAGAAGTCAATCTATCTATTTCTTCATCATGGGTATTAGATACCGGATGTGTTTCTCACATTTGTACTAATGTGCAGGCGCTGAGAAATAGCAGAGCATTGACAAAGGACGAGGTGGACCTACGAGTAGGCAATGGAGCACGGGTTGCTGCTGTTGCTGTAGGAACTTATCATCTATCTCTGCCTTCTGGGCTTGTATTAGAATTAGATGAATGTTGTTATGTGCCTGCTTTAACTAAGAATATTATATCAGTTTCTTGTTTAGACAAGAAAGACTTTTTATTTATAATAAAGAACAAATGTTGTTCAGTTTATTTAAATGATATGTTCTATTGTAGTGCACCTCTGATGAACGGACTCTACATTCTAGACCTTGAAAATCCTATTTATAACATAAGTACCAAGAGGTTCAAGTCAAATGACATGAATCAAACCTATATCTGACACTATCGCTTTGGTCATATAAATGACAAATGCTTATCCCAGCTCCATAAGGATGGTTTGCTGGACTCATTTGATTTTGAATCATATGAGACATGCGAGTCATGCCTTCTAGGCAAGATGACCAAGACTCCCTTTAGTGGACACAGTGAGAGAGCGACTGACTTGTTAGGTCTTATACATAGTGATGTATGTGGCCCTTTCAATGTCACTGCTAGAGGTAGTTATAAGTACTTTATTACATTTACTGATAACTTCAGTAGATATGGTTATGTGTACCTGATGACACATAAGTTAGAATCCTTTCAAAAGATCAAAGAATTCAAGAATGAAGTACAAAACCAGCTTGGCAAGAGTATTAAGATACTTCGATCAGATCGAGGTGGAGAATACCTTAGCCATGAGTTTCATGACTATCTAGCTGAGTGTTGGATCCTATCCCAACTAACTCCTCCTGGAACACCACAGTGGAATGGTGTATCCGAAAGGAGTAATCGTACCTTATTAGATATGGTACGGCCTATTATGAGTCACACAGATCTTCCTATGTATCTTTGGGGCTATGCTCTAGACACAGCGACCTTCATTCTCAACCAAGTTCCATCTAAGGTTGTAATAAAGACACCATATAGGATATGGACTGGGAGAGATGCCCAGGTGTCTTTTATGAGGATTTAGGGTTGTGAGGCTTACGTTCGACGTCAAGTCTCGGATAAACTGGGACCCAAATCCGACAAGTGCTATTTCATTGGATATCCCAAGGAAATGAAGGGATATTACTTCTACATTCCCAGTCAACACAAGGTAGTTGTGGCTAAGACTGGGGTATTTCTAGAAAGGGACTTTGTTTCTAGAAAGACTAGTGGGAGTACGTTCGATCTTGAAGAAGTTCAAGATGTGGACCATAACACTAAAGCCTCGATGGAAGTTGAACTAGAACCACAATGTGTTGTGGATGATGTTGTTCCACAAGGAGTTGAGGAACAACAACCAGTTCAAGTAGACCTACCTCTTTGTAGATTTGATAGGGTACGTCGTCAGCCTGAGAGATACTCATTTCTCTTGTCTGACCATGATGATGTTGTGCTCATTGAGGATGAGCCTACCTCCTATCAGGAAGCTGTGATGAGACTAGATTCCGAGAAATGGCTAGAGGCCATGAGATCCGATATGGAATCCATGTACACTAACCAAGTATGGACTTTTGTTGATCCACCTAAAGGGGTCAAACCCATCGGGTGTAAGTGGGTCATTAAGAGAAAGACTAACATGGATGGACTTATTTATAAGGGTCGCTTGATAGCTAAAGGTTTCAAGCAAATTCATGGTATTGACTATGATGAAACCTTTTCTCCAGTAGCGATGTTTAAATCCATTCGGATCATGCTTGCTATTGCAGCGTACCACGATTATGAGATCTGACAGATGGATGTCAAAATCACGTTTCTGAATGAAAACCTGCTCGAGGATGTGTACATGACACAACCTGAGGGTTTTGTAGATCCACAGCATACTGGCAGAGTATGCAAGCTGCATAGGTCCATTTATGGACTAAAGCAAGCTTCTCGGAGCTGGAATCTTTGATTCGATGATGTGATCAAACAGTTTGGTTTCATCAAGAATGAAGATGAACCTTGTGTCTACAAGAAGGTTGTTGGGAGCACAGTTATCTTCCTTATATTGTATGTGGATGACATACTACTCATTGGGAAAGACATCCCTTTATTGTAGTCTGTCAAGACTTGGCTAGGGACTTGTTTCTCAATGAAGGACTTAGGTGAAGCATCCCGCATTCTAGGCATACAGATCTATAGAGATAGATCTACGAGATTGCTTGGCCTAAGTCAGAGTACATATATTGACAAGGTATTACTTCGATTTGCCATGCAGAACTCCAAGAAGGGATTTCTGTCGATGTCACATGGTATGAGTCTTTCAAAGACTCAAAGTCCCTCTTCTAGAGAGGAGAGAGACCGTATGGATCAGATCCTTTATGTTTCAGCCATAGGATCTATCATGTACGCCATGCTATGTACTCGTCCTGATGTCTCGTATGCTTTGAGCATAACGAGCAGATACCAGTCAAATCCAGGTGAAAGTCACTAGATAGCGGTCAAGAATATTCTTAAGTACTTGAGAAGGACTACAGAATATTTCTGGATATATGGAGGTGATGACGAGCTAGCTGTAAAGGGTTACAGTGATGCTAGCTTCCAAACTGATCAGGATGATTATCGATCGCAGTCAAGATTCGTGTTTTGCATAAATGGTGGTGCTGTGAGTTGGAAGAGTTCGAAGCAGGACACAGTAGCTGATTCTACAACAGAGGTCGAGTATATTGCTGCATCAGAAGTAACAAAGGAGGCAGTTTGGATCCGCAAGTTCATTACTGAGCTTGGGGTGGTTCCTAGAATAGCTGATCCCATAGAGCTCTATTGTGACAACAATGGAGCAATAGCACAGGCCAAGGAACCTCGCTCACACCAGCGGACCAAACACATACTACGACGCTTCCATCTCATTCGAGAGATCATCGATAGAGGAGATGTGAAGATTTGCAGAGTACCCATTGAGGCTAACATCGCAGATCCCTTGACCAAGGCTTTAGCACAGAGAAAGCATGATGGTCACACTAGGTCATTGGGCCTTAGAGCCTATACTAATTGGCACTAGTGCTAGTGGGAGATTGTTAGTTAGAGCCCTAGAGCCAATCATTTGATAATTATTGTATGGACTTGTTGTATCATATTCTTATATATAAAAAGCTATTTGTTTATGGTTATTATGCATACTTGTATTGGTGCTAAATAACTAAGTATAATAGTGTCCTTGAGTAGAAGGTTCTTACCTATATCAATCGGTTAGTTGAATCGATAGTGAGATGATATAGGGAACACTACTCTTAATCATTCATAGTCAAGTATTAGCATTCAAGGATAATGTTAATGCGACGAGACTAGCATGTATGTCAACTCGATGACTTGTCCTCATAAGTCATGGATATGGAGATATCAAGTTGACACATGGGTATGCATTGGAGAATGTATACTGAATGACCCGCCATGAGAAAATATCATGGATCGTCATATGAGTGTCATATACTTTCTCATGTGGCTATTAGTATGACTATTAGTCCTTGGACCTGAAGTCGCCATGGTTCCCTACATAAGGAGTTACATATTTTGGCTTCGTCAAACGTCACCCATAACTGGGTGGACTATAAAGGCGATTACTGGGTATGTAACAAATTATCTGGAGGGATGTGAGTGACGTAGATGGGATCTATCCCTCCTATATGACGGGAGTGACATCTATATTCTTGATAGAGTGAGACCACTAAGTGCATGGCCATGCCCAAATGATTCAATATGAGATGTTGAGCTCATTTGATTGAGTGAGTCTACTTGGGATTCAAGATTTAGATTGATTAGAGGATGACACGGTCTATGCTTCACATTGATCAATCTAGATGTCAGGGATAGAAGGACACTTGTCATATATTGTGAAGAGTCACAATTAGTAGTTGCAAGGTGATGTTAGATCTTAATATTCTTATAACTTGGGTAGTAATGATGTGTTGCTAGATACCGCTCATTACTTATGCTTCTAAATGGGTTTAGGAGCATTGCCAATGTTATAAGAACCTATAAGGTCACACACAAAGGGCAATTAGATGGAGATTAGGTTCATTTGATGAATCTAAAGGATTAGGTCCATGTGATGAACCAAATTGGATTAAGAGTAATCCAAATTAGGCTAATTGAGTTGGACTCAATTTGGTTCATGTGTTAGATGAGTCTAATTTGAACTTAGACTCATTGAGTCAATTTAATTCAATGAATAGAGATTCATTAAATTTAAATTGACTTGAACCTATCGTTAGATTTGATCAACCATGGGAGAGAAGTGGTCAAGTTTGACTTGACTTGAGAGGAAGATGAAGAGTCAAGTTTGACTTGACCATTTGCCATCTCATTGGTGAGTTGGCAAAGAGTAGACCAATGATGATGCTCCACATCATCATGGTTGCTTAAGTGGGATGCCACCTCATGGGAGTTACCAAGAGTTGTGACTCTTGGTATTCCATGGAGGTTATTAACCTCATTCATGTGGCCGACCACTTACGGATTGGGTGAGTTTCATTTCTTTTGTGTAACTCTCATCTTCTTCCTCAAGCTCTCTCTTCTCTCCCTCTCCTCCACCTTGGCCGAACCTTTTAAAGGTGCTAGCACACCTTTTTGTTTGGTTTCTCCATCTGTTGCTTGTGTGGATACATATAGAGGAGTATCTACTTTGATACTCTCGAGATCCGGCGAACCTTGGATGAGCGGGATTAGCGAAGGGCATCGCATCAAGGGTAAAGCTCTTCTCCTTTGTAGATCTAGTTTAGATCTAGGCTAGAAACTTGTACTCGAAGTTTTACGTAATTTTTTTTTCGCACGGATCCGGCGGCGGGGCTTCGGGGTTTCCGCAGCGCAAAAAGCGGTTTTTGAGTCCCGAAAAAACCCAACACTACCAAGACTTCTTTTATCCAACATTAGGTCAACCTTGACTTATCGAGACTTCTTATTGCCTAACATCTATTTAACTTTATCTTACTGAGACTTTCTCCTTACCTAGAATTTGATCAACCTTGACCTACCAGGACTTTATCGTTGTATGACATCCAGTCAACCTTGACCTCCTAGGATATCATTCCTCATGTCAACTTCATGTTAGACTTTTGATCGCTAAGTGTCTGATCAACTATCACTCACTTGGATTTCTCTTCTGCTAACTCTATGTTGGATTTCCAACCACCAAGTGTCTGATCACCCATGTTCCACTTGGACTTTCTGTCTCATGTTAACTTCATATTGAACTTTTGACAAACAAGTGTCTGGTGAATTGTGACCTACTTGAACTTTTCATATCTTGTAAGTATCCTATCAACTTTGATATACTTAACTTTTCTCTCAACCAACATGTAACGCCCGAAAATTCTCAAAATTATTTTAGAAATATTCTATGATTTTTTTCTGGAATTTTAGAATATTTTTTATGGAATTTTTAGAGTAGCGGAAGTAGCAAAAATAAATAGAAGATGAAAATAGCCTACGCGAGAATTGAACCCGAGACCTATGGGTCCTACGACTTATAGATAGCTTTAGTAACCAAGTGAACCCAGCAGGACTGTGCTGAAGAAAAAGGGAATCAATTAAATTTATATTAGAGTTGGGTGAAATTACCCACTTAATATAAATAGGGAATTAATAAGTGAAGAGTCATTTTGGAACGTGACTTTTCCTTCTTCTCACCCTAGCCACGCCGCCCCCTTTCCCTCTCCTTCTCTCGACACCAACCACAAGAACCAACCTAGGGTTCCTTTCCTAGGGCTTCAAGGACACCTTCCGGCGATGACTCCGACACGAGGACATTTCTCTCCGCGAGAAGAACGCGTGGACGCAAGAGAATCGTCAAGAAGATCGTCTCCTCCGGAAATCTAGCGATTAGAATCGTAAGAAAATCCGAACAGGAGGTAAGAAACCCCTCACCTGCAGTATAAGTAGCTCTCGTGTGAATTTCATGTATTAGTTTAGTAATATGTAGACTATCGACACAAAGGATGCGAATTAGCGCATACCAAGTGTTCGATTTAAATTATCTAGCACAGAAAAATGCAACTTAGGCATTTTAGTGGCTTAGATAAATGCAATAGAAGCATTTCCTAGCTTATTTAGTCTTGCTCCAGCTTTTACAGGACCAGATGTCCAATGGGTGGGCTCCCACAGTCGCCTCTAGGTTTAGATAACCTAGTTCTGGGTTTAGACAACCTAGTAGAAGCAAGACAATAGTTATTAACTTATGTTCAGTATTTTACTTTCTCAGTGGCACTGTACTGGATTAGATATCCATTGGGTTGGACTCTCATAGTCGTCCCTAGGTTCAGCTAACCTAGTAACCCTACTAAATTCGGGACTTGCAAACCCGGGTCTAGTTGGGGATGCGCGCATAGCAAAGTACAGTTGCCGGGCCCAAACAGCAGCTTGATTATTATTTTAATCTACTTATGAATATAGTTTTCAAACATCACAAATTAGTCATGTGAGTTCAGTCAGCTTTAGCATCAGATTAGTATTAGCTTAGCTCAGTTTTATATCAATTTAGTTTTCTGTTGATACAACATGATAGTTTATGATTAGTTCTATTGCTATGATAAGTTTTATTTCTATGTGTTGTATGCCATGCCATGTTTAGTATATTCAGTATGTTCTTTTCAAATAGCATGTTTTCAAAGCATAAATAGCATCGTATGCATGTTTTGTGAGGTAGATGGTTTCTTACTAAGCTTTCAAGCTTACAGATACTATTTTCCTTATACTGCAGATAAAGGTAAAGGGAAGATGGACTAGCGGAGGCTAGAGGACAATGCTGCAAAGATGTGTGTGGATGGAACTTGGAATAAAGATCTTAGGGATCTAGCAAGTTTTGTTTAAATCATTGGAACTTTTTAGCATTTTACCATGTTTCGCACTTTAGTATGTTTAAATGCCATGAACTAGTAAATTATGCACTCTACCATGCTTAGAACCTTAGTTATGTGATGTTAGAATGTTTTCCAGTCATTTTAGAACTTGTATGTGTGATTGAGGCACGAAACAGTGCTGAAATCAGACTTTTGATACGAAATCAGAAACCCCAATCGATCGGCTGATCTATTGGAGGCTTCTCAATCGATTAGCCGATCGATTGAGAAGTTCGTACCGCGAACAGTAGGCCTCTGAATCGATCAGCCGATCGATCCAGCAAATTCTGTCGTGAACAGAAGGCTCTGGGATCGATCACTAGATCGATTGGCCAGTCAGGATCGATCAGCCGATCGATCCAGAATATTACCCGAGCACAGTAGCGTGCTGGATCGATCACTGGATCGCTCCAACCTAAGCCTCACATACAGTAGCCACCTGGATCGATCAATGGATCGATCCGGCCATTCCAATCGATCCGTGGATCGATTGGAAGGCCTGATATCAGCAAGAAACTCTTAGTTAAGTTCCTTGACCATTGGGAGATGTAATATATGTCATGAATAGTTTAGATTACACCCCTTAGCACATGTAGGACCAAGAAATGATGATAGTTTAGCAAAATTTTAATTAGTACAGCTTCCGCACATAGATTTAATGATGGTCATGGAATAGTTAGCACAGATTAATGTAACGATCGGCCTCACAGCCTAGTCAGTGGGAGGCGGGTCGTTACACAACATAACATGTTGATTAAGTATCTAATCAATCTTGACATGCTTGACATCTTGATCAACTAATATATTGATCAAACATTGAAATAGCAACTCGAGTCAACTCAGGCCTGATCAACCTGGTTAATCTTGACTAGGATTGAATTGTACCAACAATCACCCCCTTTTAATGTTTGACAATATGTTTAAGTTAGCTTAAATCATTAGCCAAAACATCTTACTTCCCATGCCAAGGCATTGATGCAAGTTTCTTAACTTGAACTCTTCATTCTCCCCCTTTGGCACACATCAAAAAATTCCTCTGAAAATTTATTCTCTTATTCAATTCCTAACTTCCAACATCACATTGGAGGAAGCCTACCTTCCATTGTCTTCAATGTTCAACCTTGAGCATACAATTCTTTATTTGTTTACTTATCCTCAAATTCTTTCATTCTCCTCCTTTCATATTGAAATCAATTTTTAAGGAGGATTTGCCCCTCAAAGCGTGTTCCAAATTCAATCATTGTACCAATAATGATTTGAAATTCTTAAACCTTTAGAAAAATCCAAAATCTAAGTTATAAGGTTAGAGATTCAATCTTGAATGTAATCCTCCCTCTCAATTCTATTTTTTTTAATAGTACGTTTTCATTTTCATCAAGAAAATTACCTTTGAATACTTATCCAAGCATATTAGAGAGTTTGAGATAGTTAAGATACATACAAGTGAGCTTAAACAACTTAAACAAATCCATTTTAGTGAAAAACATAGACATCAGTAGATTGATTCTTCCAAAAATCTTCAATTTTGAACAATTTAGAAATGTATAAGTAATTCTATAATTTTTGAAAAATTATAAAATTTTATGAAAATAGTTTGCTATGAAAATATATTTTATTTGAAAAGAATGATACAAAATTAGAAACCATTAAAACCTCTAATATTTACTCTAACTTTGCATTAACCTAATTAATAGTGACTCCTATCAATAAATAGTGTTACGATTCTGCAAGTGCATGGATTCGTCATCATTAATAAAGATTATTGATCCAACGAGTACTGGTTATAAGCACTAGCGATGACTCACTTAGGATTAGCTAAACTACCGATGGTTGTAAATTATCTAAAGAAAAGAGATTTGGAAACGCAAACGAGAACTAGCAAAGAAGAAGTAATAGACTTGGTTTATGAAGAGCCCTAGGAGTTCGATTTCATTGTGGTGGTATTGATGTATCACATTCTATCCTTTACTCATTGTCCATCAACATGCATTCGCCGGAAGCTGAAGTATCTATTCTTAGGTACCAAATAAAGAAGATCCCTATGAAATCCTATTACGGTTAACCCCTGTCACTAGGGCACCTTGGTAGATCACAAGAACACTACTCTAATTGGTGTCACTAAGGATAGAGATAAGGAGCTTAGTTTGGTCTCTTACTTCCTTGTGGAGGAGTTGCCTCTCCTTTCAAGGAAGTACCCTAGATGTCCGTGAACGGGTTACCTCTATCACTAGGGCCCCTTGGGTGTACAATCTAAGATATTCTCTCTACGAGATAGTCAATTCCTACATAATCAATTAACACGATATAGAGATCGAGTAGTCGAAACAAAGCAAGAGAAATCATTCAATGAAATAGAGGCATAAGTATGAGTCTTACATCAAACCAATCCACAACTACTCCCTCATCCTAGAACAAGGAATCTACTCCATAGACGCCAGAGAAAATCCTGAAGACATAATGTTAAGCATATAATTCTCAAACAAGAAGAGAGAAAGATAAAAGACGCTTATCCAATGACGACAAGTGATCTTCGGATCAAATCCTTTGCTTCTGGGGTTGATGTGGTGATGAAGGATCACTGGACGGAGGTCTTGGACGACGTGGAACGACACCAAGTCAGTTGTCTCTCTAACAGCTCGCTTCCCGGCTCCCCCCTTTGAGAAAAAGGGTTAAAACCCTTTTATAGGCTAGGGCGCGACTGCGGCGGCACGGTCGTGCCAATATAGCACGACCATGCCCTTTTCTATCTCTGGCCGCATTGCACAGTCATGCCTGATGGTTGCTATACCTGGATTCCGTTCTGTTTCCCCTGTACAAAAATTTGTACAAGCACAGAACTTAACCTAGCTACCCATGTGCTCTACTGAAGTTAGACTAGAATTGCAAACAATACTTAACATTATTAATCCAAGTTGCTCTTCAGAAGTTAAACTTGGATTGGAAATGATACTTAACATTTTTACTCCAAGTTTAACCGATGTGATCTTCTTAAGTTAAACCATATTACAGAAGTTGATTAAACATCTATTTCAAAGATTGACTTCCAGGTTAAACATGGCTAGACACTAGGCCTTCTTGGTTATGGGATCATCCACCACTTCCTAGACAAATCATTTCAAAGAAATTGGATATTTAACTTCTTATAGTAACCCTAGGTTTATTACAGAGACCACAATAGAAACACAAGATTGGAACGCAAAATTGAAATATAAAATCGATAGCACGAAATCGAAACATAAAATCGCTAGCCTCTTGTGTTGGTGTTTCAGAATTCATGCAAAGAAAACTAACTAATTAATTCGAAGAGGAAACCATTAATTAGTTATACCTTTCTTTGTAGCTAAAGACCTCTTGATCTTTTGTTGTATTCCTCTCCTCCTCTTGGACATTGTGTGAGCAATGATCTACCAAGATAACTCCACCCGGACCACTTCTTTTCCTCCAAGAAAATCGAGCCACCAAGGAAAGCCAAAATAGGAAACTTCCTTTTCTTCTTCTTCCTCTCCAAGCAACCGACCACAAGAAGATGCTAACTTGATGTGCCGCCGACCCTTAGGAAGAAAAAGAGAAAAGAAGAAAAGAGAGAAAATCCGGCCACCAACCACCAAGGGATGCTAGGATACAATGCCTCATTCTCTTCTTCTTCTTCTCTATACAACCGACCACCAAGGATGAGGTTCTCTCCTTAATGCCACCGACCACAAAGAAGAGGGAAGGGAGAAGAGGATGGCCATCCACACCAAGGAAAAAGATAGGAGCTAAGAGAGATCAATTCAATAATCATAAGGCAACCTCTACCTCTCTTTTATAATCCTTGGTCATGACAAAATAGGAAATTTTAATAACAATTAAAATATCTCTCTTTTAAATTTCCTATTGTACATGGTAATAAAGGAAAGTTTTAAAACTAAACTCTCTCTTTTAAAACATGTAGACAACTACAAAAAAGGAAAGATTAATTAAAACTTCTCCTTTTAAATTATGGTTACAAAAAAAAGAAAGTTTTATCAAAAATTAAAATCTCTCTTTTAAACATTATAGATAACTACAAATAAGGAAATATTTTAACATAATTAAAATCTCTCTTTAATCCTTTGTAGATAGCTATAAAAGGAAATATTTTAAAAATTTAAAACTCTCTTTTTTAAAACTATGAGGATGGCTATAAAAGGAAAGATTTTAACAAAAATAAAATCTTCCTTTTATTCTTTTAGTGGATGGTAAAAAGGAAAGTTTAAACAAAATTTAATCTTTCTTTTAACCATTGTAGATAACTACAAAAAAGGAAAGATTTTAAAAAAAAATTGTTTTAAAACAAAACTTCCTTTCTCTTCCACTAGTGGCCGACCACATCTTGGACACCAAGATATGCTTGGGCTGGCTACCTCTTGGACTCCAAACAATGCTTGGCCGGCCCCCCTTGCTCGAAGCAAGGATGTGTCCGACCCATTACTTGGGTAAGAAGTGGACTTTGTGTAACGCTCGCCCTTCCTCTGTTGCTAGCAAGGGCGGCACTACGTGAACATACATACATGTGCGATCATTGCAGCGGAAGAATTTAAATTTAAAACATACGTAGAGAATAATATAATCATGTAAACATATGAAACATGTGAGCATGCTTAACATTCATGTGTATAACTTGATTTAATATTTAGTCACTAAAACATAACCTAGAATTCAAGCATAGTTTAGTTACCTTTTACTTAACATTCAAGCATGATAAGAAGGTTCTTAGCAATTCTTTAACTAAACCAAGTGCCTATTAGTTCAAGATTTCATGGAAATAATAAAAAGAGAGAGTATAGTTTCACATTCAGTGTAAACCATCAAAAGCATCAAGTAGAAAAGCAAGTAATCATGCAAAACTTAGGACATGCATAAGTTTGAAATATAAAACAGATCTCTTCCACCATGCCACTGTCACACACATCTTTTGCCCCTCCTGCTGCTCCCTTTAGTTTAGCCATTCTTTACCCTTTTCTGCAGTAAAAGGAAAAGTAAAACTATAAGCACATAGGCTTAGTAAGATCCTTTCCTACTCACAAAAGAAAACATACATCATGAATTAATATAGAGTGGTGACATGTTCATCTAACCAACATATAGATTTAACATTTGCATACTAGCATAAAGTAGTGTCATACTCATTTGGGCAAATCATAAACCTAGCATACGAGAGCATAAGCATAAGGTAGTAGCATGTTCATCTAGGTATCATAGACATATCATAACAGAGCATCTTCCTGAAGCATAATAATCATATAGCATGAACTAAGTATATGCAAGATGTTCTTTTGAAAACATATATCATATAGGTACTTAAACATATATCTCAACATGAGGGCCCGACATTGTACCACATACATGATTTGTGCGCATCCGTAAATAAATTCGAGGTAGCTAATCCCGAACCTACTAGGGAACTAGGCCCGTGCTTCGACCTAGGGGCGACGTAGGAGCCCATCCCCTGGACCTTGCTTAGGGTCCGGTACAAACCATACAAAAGTAAAATAGCATATCATGTTACTTGTCATATCATAAAGAGTGCTCTTAATCCCAACTTATAGGGAAGCAACTCTTAGGCATTTCATCATACATAAGCCTTGCATAAGCATAACATGGTGACATAAAGTTCACATATCACATAGCATATCATAGAGAGTCATTATCATGCATAGTTGGGGGTTTGAACTTTCTACAAACCTTAATTCATGTCTTGGCCGAAACTTCGAAGGGGCATGGTCTTAGGTCTTAAGCAACTTTAAAACAAGGTAAGCATCATACTAGCATCACATGGTACTTATCATAACATGGGAGACCTTTCGCAAACATAAAAGGACTTCTAACCCTAGTTTCTTGGTTTGGCTGAAACATACACAAGGCATAGTCTTAGGTCTTAAGCTATTTTAAGCATGGAAAATATTAAACTAATATCTCCTAATTCTTAGTATAACATGTGAGACACTTAGCAACCATAGATGGGCTTCGTAACCCTAACTTCTTGTCTTGGCCGAAATATATCAAGGGGTAAATCCTAGGTTTTTGAGCATCATTAAACATGGAGACTTTAAACCAATATCACACAATACATAGCATAACATGTGAGACTTTTAGTAAGCATAGATGAGTTTCTAACCCTAAATTCAAGTCTTGGTCGAACATATAAAGCATGATTCTAGGTTTCTTTTAAGCAACTTTAAGCATGAAACTTTAAACTAATATCACACAATACATGGCATAGCAAGTGAGACTTTAGCAAGCATAGATGAGTTTCTAACCCTAAATTTTAAGTCTTGGCCGAAACTTATAAAGCATGATTCTAGGTTTCTCTTAAGCAACATTAAGCATGAAACTTTAGACTAATATCACACAATACATGGCATAACAAGTGAGACTTTTAGCAAGCATAGATGAGTTTCTAACCCTAATTTCAAGTCTTGGCTGAAACTTATAAAGCATGATTCTAGGTTCTTTTAAGCAACTTTAAGCATGAAACTTTAAACTAATATCACACAATACATGACATAGCAAGTGAGACTTTTAGCAAGCATAGATGAGTTTCTAATCCTAATTTCAAGTCTTGGCCGAAACTTATAAAGCATGATTCTAGGTTCGTTTAAGCAATTGTAAGCATGAAACTTTATCACATAATAGCTTACCCATCATGAGAAATCATAAGCAAGCATGGTTAAATTTTTTTAACTCTCTTCAAACCTTATTTCATGTCTTGGCCGAAACTTACAAAAAAACCAAATCCAAGATTTTAAGTAACATTAAAACATGGACAAAACACTCGTAAACTACTTGTACTGCAGGTGAGGGAGATACTTACCTCCTCTTGCTTGGTTTACTAAGAAAAGTACCCTTGGTGGAGAAGAAGAAGACTTTCACTTCTAGAACTCTCTTTTGCTTATTTTGCTTGTAAGAAGTATGTCTTAGGGACTTCTCTTTGTGAAGTTTTCCTAGGAAGGAACCTTTAGCTTGAATTCGGAAATGGGAGAGAAGGGGCTTAGGATTCAGGTGGAGGGAGAAGGAGGAAGGAGAAAACAAATTCCCCTTGCCCTCTTATTCCTATTTATTCTAAATGAAAGGAAGAAGGAAGAATGAACTTTTCTTTCCCTTACCTTTTTATTCCTATTTATTCTAAATAAAAGGAAGAAGGGGGGAAGAACACAACTTGTCATTCTCTTGCTTTCTTTCTTCATCACTCTCATTTATTCTTGGTGAAAGAAAAAGGTGTCCCGTTACCTAACCTACCTTTAACCACCAATTTCATTTCCTTTCTAACAACACTTCCTCCTGGGCTATTGGTTATTCCATACCACATAAAGCTTGCCATTTGTTAAGAGGTTCATGCCTTGACCACTCTTTTTTTTTTTTACGGCGTTACAATCCCCATACCTTCTAAAAAGTTCATCCTCGAACTTAGAATAACTCTGGGTATTTTTATTTCCTTGTAACACATAATTTCCCTTCCACGAGTTGGGACAATGCTGATAGCGACATTAAGGTGTCACGGGACTTCCTGCTGAGTGTATCGGCCACTTTGTTCGCTTTTCCCGGATGGTAAAAGATCCCACAGTCATATTCCTTGACTAGCTCGAGCCATCTGCGTTGTCTCATGTTCAGGTCTTTCTGTGTGAAGAAGTATTTCAGACTCTGGTGATCTGTATAAATCTTACACTGGGCTCCATATAAGTAATGCCTCCATGTTTTGAGAGCAAAGACTATGGCTGCTAGCTCTAGGTCGTGAGTGGGATAATTCCTTTCATGTTCCTTGAGTTGTTTAGAGGCGTAGGCAATGACCTTGCCGTTCTGCATGGGTACAGCTCCGAGTCCTAGTATGGAAGTGTCGCTGTACAGGTCGAAACTTTCATTACTCGCTGGAAGAGTAAGGATTGGAGCACTGGTCTGTCTCCTTTTCAATTCAGTAAAGCTCTTCTCGCAGTCATCTGTCCATTCATACTTCTTATTTTTCCTGTTGAGAACTGTCATAGGGGCTGCAATTCTAGAGAAACCTTCTACAAACTTTCTGTAATAGCCTGCTAGCCCAAGAAAACTTCTAATTTCACTGGCATTCTTTGGTCTATTCCAGTTGCTTACCACTTCAATCTTTATTAGGTCTACCATTACTCCATCCTTGGAGATAACATGACCCAAAAATGATACTCGATCGAGTCAGAACTCGCATTTGGAGAACTTTGCATACCCTCTCCTGAAGGATCTGTAATACAGTATTGAGGTGTTCGACATGCTCTTCTTGGGTTCTTGAATAGATGAGGATATCATCGATGAAGACGATCATAAATTTGTCGAGGAATGTCGAGAATACCCGATTCATCAGGTCCATAAACATAGCAGGAGCATTCGTCACTCCGAAAGGCATTACTACGAACTCATAGTGTCCGTATCTTGTTCGGAAAGTCGTCTTTGGTATATCCTCCTGTTTCACTTTTACTTGATGATAGTCAGACCTCAGGTCAATCTTAGAAAAGATGGTGGCACCTTTTAACTGGTCGAACAGGTCATCAATCTGTGGTAAAGGGTACCTGTTCTTGATCGTTACCTTATTTAACGCTCGGTAATCTATGCACATTCGCATAGACCCATCATTCTTCTTCACAAACAGTACTGGAGCTCCCCATGGGGAGTGACTAGGGCGAATAAGTCCCTTGTCAAGTAACTCCCGTAGCTGTCCCTGAAGTTCCTTCAATTCAGCCAGCGCCATCCGGTAAGGTGCTTTAGAGATCGGGTCAGTACCAGGAATCAATTCGATCTCAAATTCAATCTCTCTATCGGGGGCTAACCCCGGTAGTTCATCGGGGAATACCTTTGGGTAGTTGCATACAATTCTGACATTCTCTAGTTTCAGGTCCTTGGCTTGATTTGTACTGACTGCATGTGCTAGAAATCTAGCGCATCCGCTGTCTAACATCTTTTGTGTTATGAGGGATGATAAAAATTTCTTGGTTCCTTTTCTTGGCTTTCCAATAAATTCAAACATCAGTTCTGCTTCAGACCGGAAGATCACCCTTCTTTTACGACACTCGATCGAAGCACCGTACTTGCTTAGGAAATCGATGCCCAATATAATGTCATAATCCTGCATGTCGAGCACTATCAGATCACAATAGAGTTCTCTGTCTGTGATTCTGATAGGTGCGGCTCACAACATATGAGTAGATGGCATTACTTCTCTTGAAGGCAGGGCCGTTGAGAACTTGCAATCTAAAGCTTGTGGTGGCATGTCTATCTTCTTTGTGAAAGGCGTAGAGACGAACGAGTACATTGCCCCAGTATCAAATAATACAGTAGCATGCTAACTGAAAATAAATATCTGACCTGTGACAACCGTAGAAGCATTCGCCACGTCTTCCTTAGTGAGAGAGAAAATCCTGGCATTTGTTGTAACTGGAGGGGCTTCCAATCTCCCTTGGCTTATCTGAGTACCTTCTATCGCAGCTTACATCTAGTGTAGCTGTGAGGGAGCACCCTGTTCTGAATAATGCTGAGGAGGTGCCTGAACCTGGGTAGAGCAGTTTCTGGCTCTATGTCCTTCCAGTCCACAGTTGAAGCACCTATTTGTGCCCTTGTGGCACACCCTGGGATGCTTCTTTCCACATGTAGTACACTGAGGGTACATGGGTTGTTTGTTTGCTGGACCACCCTTAGAGTTGTTCCATTGCTTTCTCTTACCATTGTGGCTTCCTTCCTAGATAGCTTTGCTACTTTGAGGTTTCTGTCCTCCTGACTGGGCTTGTCTCTTGCCCTCGCTCAGCGCCTTCTTTGACTAATTAATATGGTTCAGGTAGTGCTCGGTGATCAGGGCACTGCTGAACAGCTCTTCTGTGGTCTGCGGTCTATTAACCCCGCCGACCACATTCAGAGCTATTTCGGGTCGAAGCATCTTCAGCATGAGTCTGACCCTTTCTCTTTCTGTACTGACCAACTCTGGGCATAGGCGTGCGTGTCGGTTGAATCTTTTCACAGCTTCATAAACTGATAGGTCACCTTGTCGGAACTCGGTGAATTCATCGTAATGCTTGTTTGTTACCCGCATATGGAAGAATTCTTCGAGAAATTCAGATTTGAAGTCCATCCATCTCATTTGGTTCACTTGCCTCCTTGCTTTAACCCTGTCCCACCACATTCTGGCATCTCCCGAAAGGCAGAATGATGCACACTTGACCTTTTCATGTTCGGGCCAGTCCAGTAGCTCTACTATACTTTCCACAGTCTTGAACCAGGCCTGGGTGTCTCATAGTTCACAAGTACCAGAGAAATTTTTCGGCTTCAGCCTCTGCCACTGGATTAGGTAAGCCTCTTATCGAACTACTGGGATAGGGCCTATCGGTGGTACTGGTGTAGCTGTAGGCACGACTGACATCGTATTCTAGTTCACTGGTGGGGTGGTAGGGTTTCCTTGCTGATTCATTAGAGCATTAATCACTTGTTGCTGTTCTGTAACTTGACGCTGGAGTTTAGTAATACCATGTTATTTAAAATATATTTTAAATGAACAACTACATCTAACATAAATGTAGACATTTGACCAATGTGCTTCTTATTTCAAAATAAATTTTTATAAAAAACTAGGCTTTTAGTATACATCCTAACAATCTCACACTTATACTAAAATACTATGTTGCCACAAATGCTGCCATACATCTGATTCCCATCCCCTCAACATGCCCATCAAAAGCTCTCGCTGGAAAGACCTTAGTGAAAGGATCTGCCAAGTTATTATCTGATGCAATCTTGGCGACAACAACTTCTCTTTGTTTTACGATGTCTCGTATCGGGTGGTACTTGCGCTCAATGTGCTTACTTGCCTTTTGGACTCATGGTTCCTTCGAGTTTGCTACTGCACCATTATTATCATGATAAATTATGATAATTTTGTGCAAACCAGGAAGCATATCTAAGTCCATCAAGATGTTTCTGAGCCATACTGCCTCTATGGCTGCCTCAGAGACTGCCACATACTCAACTTCTATAGTGGAGTCCGAAAGACATTCCTGCTTTACACTCCTCCATTGTTATGGCTCCATATCCTAAAGTAAACACAAAACCCCGAGGTCAACTTACTATTGTCCCATTCAGTCCGAATCCGTGTAACCCACAGGGAGCAAATTATCTACCTTGTAAACTAGCATATAATCTCTAGTCCTTCTCAAGTATTTCAATATTTACTTTATGGCAATCCAATGTCCTTATCCTGGGTTACTTTGATATCTGCTAACCATGCCCACGGTAAAATAGATATCCAGTCTCGTACATAACATCGCATATATTAGGCTCCCTACAACTGAAGCATAAGGAATTGCCTTCATGTCCTCTATCTCCTTTGATGTCTTAAGAAACATATCTTTAGATAAAGACACTCCATGCCGAAAAGGTAGAAAACCTTTCTTAGAGTTTTGCATGCTAAAACGAGCTAGGATAATATTGATGTATGAAGCTTGGGATTAGGACAATATCCTTTCTTGCGATCTCTTATTACTTTGATCCCAAGAATATGTCCACATTCTCCCAAGTCCTTCATATCGAATTGCTTGGATAACCATACCCTTACTTCTGACAACACTTTGACATTATTGCCAATTAACAAAATATCATCTACGTATTGTACAAAAAATACCACCACATTTTTGTCACACTTCTTGTATACACAAGACTCATCCGGACACTGAATAAATCCATAAGACTGGATTATTTCATTAAACCAGATGTTCCAAGATCTTGAAGCTTGCTTCAATCCATAAATAGACCGATTGAGCTTACATACAAGATACTCTTTTCCCTTTGCAATAAACCCCTCTGGTTGCTTCATATGGATGTTTTCTTCAAGACTTCCATTAAGGAAAGCTGTCTTGACATCCATTTTCCAAACGTCATAATCCATATGAGTAGCAATAGATAAAAGTATCCGGATAGACTTAAGCATAGCTACCGGTGAAAAGGTTTCCTTATAATCGATTCCCTCTTTCTGAGTATACCCCTTCGCAACAAGCCTTGCTTTGAAGGTTTCCACCTTCTTGTCTGTCCCTCTCTTTCTTTTGTAGACCTATATACATCCAATAGTTTTTACACCATTTGGTGGTTCTACTAGCTCCCAGACTTTGTTAGAATACATAGATTCTATTTCTAAATTCATTGCTCTTTGCCAAGATACTGCATCTTTATCTTGGAGTTCTTCGTCATATGTTCGGGGATCAGGTTCATGTTTACCTAGGATCAAGTCTGAAGACTCTCCCAAAAATATGAATCTTTCAGGTTGCCTAACAACCCTTCCACTACGACGAGGCACTGTCTGTAGTTGTACATCATTTGTGATACATGTTGTAATTTATTGTGATATTTCATCTTGTACTGTTGGTACTAAAGTAGACGTGTCCTCTTTCATTTCTTCTAGAACAATTTCACTCATGGGCTTGTGGTTCATTACATAGTCCTTTTCTAAAAATCAGGCATTGGTGCTAACAATGACCTTCTGATCTTTAGGACTATAAAACAAACCACCTTTCATTCCTTTAGGATATCCCATAAACAAGCAGACTTCTGTACGTGATTCTAACATATCAGGGTCTCCCTTCAACACATGTACTGGACTTCCCCAAATCCGAACATGTCTTAGACTAGACTTACGCCCATTCCACAGTTATGTGGGAGTAGAGGATACTGATTTAGAAGGTACTAAGTTCAGAATGTACACTACCGTTTCTAGAGCATATCCCCAATACGAATTTGGTAATTCTGAATAACTCATCATTGATCTAACCATTTCCATAAGAGTCCTATTCCTTCGCTCTGTCACACCATTCTGTTGGGGTGTACCAAGTGCAGGGAATTGGGATTGAATCCCGTCCTTTGATAAGTAACTCCTAAACTCTCCTAAGAGGTACTCTCCACCATGATCAGACTGTAGTGTCTTGATACTTTTACCACGACATTTCTCCATATCAGGCTTGTACTCTTTGAACTTATCAAAGCACTCACACTTGCGGCGCATTAAGTAAATGTACCCATATCTCAAATAGTCGTCTATAAAAGAGATGAAATATTCGAAACCACCTCTTGCCTGGATAGTCATAGGTCCATACAAATCAGAATGAACCAATTCCAACACATCTTTGGCTCTATACCCCTTGGCCTTAAAAATCTCTTGGTCATTTTTCCTTCCAAGCAAGACTCGTAGGTTGGAAAGTTTTCCACCACCAATGAACCTAAAAGTCCATCGGCTATTAACCTTTGAATCCTACTTAAGTTAATATGACCTATCCTTAGATGCCAAAGATATGTTTGGTTCATTTCCGAAGGTTGCTTTCTCTTATTTGAATTAGAAGATGTGTTATTAATTTCCATTTGTTTCATTGTGGGAGTTATTGGATTTAGAGTATATAAATTACCAACCAACGTACCAGAACAGATAACTTCCCTATTTTTCTTAATAACAACTTTGTTATCAAAAGAAATTGAATATCCATCCTTGAATAGTTTAGAAACTGAAATCAAGTTCTTTCTAAAACTTGGTACGTAAAGACAATTTCTCAAAATCAATGTTTTATTCCTATCAAAAGATAAATAAACATCTCCCACTACATAACCGTCACTTTCGTAGGATTTCCCATGTAGACGGTGATTTCCCCTTCATGTAGTTGTCGAGTTTCCTGGAACCCCTGCAATGAATTGCAGACATGATCGGTGGCTCCCATACCTACACACCAGGTACCGGTAGATAATACCACTAAACATGTTTCAACAACTAATGAATAGGATACACATTTATTGTTCTCAATTTTATGAGGACAATCTACTTTTTGTTTCCAATCAATATAATTGGGACTTGTAAGTGTATTCTCTAATATAACAGTAGGAGGTCTAAAAGGCATTGGAAATCCTAAGAATCACAAAATATTTGGTCAATATTTTAGAATTTAAAATAATATTGATTCTTCAAATAATATCATTTAAATTCACCAATACCTCAAACATCGTGAATTTTGTATGCCACGTTAGTGTGGACGTATACAAAATCAGACATTTGTAAGAGGAGGGTTTTACCCATTAATTATCTTGTCAACCTAACTTCATGACAAATAAAATTACCTCAAACACCATGAATTTTGTATGCCACGTTAGTGTGGACGTATGCAAATTCAAACATTTGTAAGAGGGGGTTTTACCCATTAATTTTATTACCTTGTCAACCTAACTTTGTGACAAATTAATAGTTGATTTTTCTTCAGTCACACAAATAATAGCAGTGACTCCGATGGGGAGGATACTATTAAATGTGCCTAAGTGTATACCATTACTTGATACTTAGTCCATTAAATAGGATTGTGCCCCTTCAGTTGGAGAAGATCACACGCTCCTAAATAATTTCCTATAATCATCCAGTAAGGAAGTTTGATCTAGTGATCCGCAAACAAACTCATCCGTCGTGGAGGAAGGCACTCAGAGCCAACACACAAGTTTAAATGCATCACTTACAAATTAGTAATGGAGACCGTGGAATTTAAATAAAATTCCTCTCCCACTTAGTTATTTAGAGATAAGGAATTTTAACATGCACACAAGCACACAAACACAAGCACACACAGCATAAAAGGCAATAAATAAGAAAAATAATTTTTCAACTATTATGGCCTCATCCAATGCTGTCCTTCGTATGCCACCAACCCTAGCCTCCACCAAAGGGTTTATGTCATCGTGTCCATCATGCTTCCTTTTTCCGCTGCGCCTCTAGTCCTCAAATAGCACCATGTCTCACAAGGATATGATCTGCGAAAAAAAAATAAAATTTTACATTTATCGATCCTATATTCCACGAAGAAATGTACATGTAATCTAGATCAAACAGAATGTAAAATCCTAAAACTAATACAACTCCTGCTATAATTAATAATTACCATCATGCACACAAATAAATGCCCTCGATATAGGGTCCAATCACACACAATCACAATAGGCCATAATATTTGGAGCCTGTAACCACAGAGTTAATCTATTTTCACATCTTATTATTATTATGCCTAAACTTATGTTTGAAAAGTGCATAATTAACTGAAAACCAAACACATAGAGGAAAAAACCTAGCTATGATACCAATTAATGGTTGCTACACCTGGATTCCGTTCGGTTTCCCCTGTACAAAAATTTGTACAAGCATAGAACTTAACCTAGCTACCCATGTGCTCTACTGAAGTTAGACTTGGATTGCAAATGATGATTAACATTATTAATCCAAGTTGCTCTTTAGAAGTTAAACTTGGATTGGAAATGATACTTAACATTTTTACTCCAAGTGTAACCGATGTGATCTTCCTAAATTAAACCATATTACAGAAGTTGATTAAACATCAATTTCAAAGATTAACTTCCATGTTAAACATGACGAGGCACTAGGGCTTCTTGGTTATGGGATCATCCACCACTTCCTAGACAAAGCCTTTCAAAGAAATTGGATATTTAACTTCTTACAGTAACCCTAGGTTTAATTACAGACGCCACAATAGAAACACAAGATTAAAACACAAAATCGAAATACAAAATCGATAACACGAAATCAAAACATAAAATCGCTAGCCTCTTGTGTTGGTGTTTCAGAATCCATGCAAAGAAAACTAACTAATTAATTCGAAGTAGAAACCATTAATTAGTTATACCTTTCTTTGTAGCTAAAGACCTCTTGATCTTCTGTTGTATTCCTCTCCTCCTCTTGGGCATTGTGTGGGCAACGATCTACCAAGATAACCCCACCCGAACCACTTCTTTTCCTCCAAGAAAATTGAGCCACCAAGGAAAGCCAAAATAGGAAACTTCCTTCTCTTCTTCTTCCTCTCCAAGCAACCGACCATAAGAAGATGCCAACTTGATGTGCTGCCGACCCTTAGGAAGCAAAAGAGAAAGGAAGAAAAGAGAGAAAATCCGGCCACCAACCACCAAGGGATGCTAGGATACAATGCCTCCTTCTCTTCTTCTTCTTCTCTATACAACCGACCACCAAGGATGAGGCTCTCTCCTTAATGCCACCGACCACAAAGAAGAGGGAAGGGAGAAGAGGATGGCCGGCCACACCAAGGAAAAAGATAGGATCTAAGAGAGATCAATTCAATAACCATAAGGCAACCTCTACCTCTCTTTTATAATCCTTGGTCATGGCAAAAAGGGAAATTTTAATAACAATTAAAATCTCTCTCTTTTAAATTTCCTATTATTCATGGCAAAAAAGGAAAGTTTTAAAACTAATCTCTCTCTTTTAAAACATGTAGACAACTACAAAAAGGAAAGATTAATTAAAACTTCTCATTTTAAATCATAGTTACAAAAGAGGAAAGTTTTATCAAAAATTAAAATCTCTATTTTAAACATTATAGAAAACTACAAATAAGGAAAGATTTTAACAAAATTAAAATCACTCTTTAATCCTTTGTACATAGCTATAAAAGGAAAGATTTTAAAAATTTAAAACTCTCTTTTTTAAAACCATGAGGATGGTTATAAAAGGAAAGATTTGAACAAAAATAAAATATTCCTTTTATTCCTTTAGTGGATGCTAAAATGGAAAGTTTAAACAAAATTAAATCTTTCTTTTAACCATTGTAGATAACTATAAAAAAAGAAAGATTTAAAAAAAATATATTTTAAAACAAAACTTCCTTTCTCTTCCAGTAGTGGCCAGCCACATCTTGGACACCAAGATATGCTTGGGCCGGCCACCTCTAAGACTCCAAACAATGCTTGGCTAACCCCCCTTGCTCCAAGCAAGGATGTGTTCGGCCCATTACTTGGGTAAGAAGTGGACTTTGTGGATACAAGGTTTTATAGAGGCTACAACAGGGACCGAGATGAGAAATTGGTTTTGGTCTCTCGATGAGCTTGAGCTTCCTGTGTTCACCCCGAACACCCAACTCAAGTTCATCAATAATAACTCATACCAATAAAGAGTTATTATTGAACTACCACACCAATCTCAAATTATATTTATAGGCTCCTTCTTATATTGAGTGCGTTAGTCTCCCTGTGTTTAAGATATCGAATGCCCAATAATTAAATGTGTTACTGATAACTCATTTAATTAATATCTAGCCCCAAGAGTAGTACCACTCTAATTTATTATCATGTCGGACTAAATCCACCTGCAAGGTTTACATGATAATCCTTATGAGCTTCTCAAGGGGACATCATCAACATAGATTACTAGGGCACAATTTCCTTCCATAATCAACAACACACCATATAAATAATATCATTTTCAACTTATCGGGCCTATTAATTTATCGAACTAAATATCACCTATTGATAAATTAAAGAAATAAATACTAGGTATACATGCTTGTTATTATATCGAGATTAAGAGTACGCACATCCGTAATAACAGAGGTTTTGTTCTTTTATGTAGTCAGTATAAAAAGAAACAATCTCAAATGGTCCTACTCAATACACACATAGTGTACTAGTGTAATTTTATAGTTAAGATAAACTAATACCAAATTATATTAGAACCACTCCAATGGTTTGCCCCATTCCATCTTGGTTGTGAGCTACTATTTATAATTTATAAGGAACTGATTACATGATCTTCTGTGTCACACCAAACACCATGTTATCTACAATATAAATTAAATGAACAACTACATCTAACATAAATGTAGACATTTGACCAATGTGATTCTTATTTCAAAATAAATGTTTACAAAAAGCTAGGCTTTTAGTATACATCCTAACAAAATTGGTATGGTTGTGTGAACTGCAAGACTTTAGATATAGAGGCTGCCACGACCGTTCCTTGCTTGGCTTTGGTCATGGGGGGGGGGGGGCACGGTCGTGCAGGGTTGCACTGCCATGCACTGATCTGCCTCTGGTTGGCCGCACGACCGTGCAAGAGTTGCACGACCGTGCACTGCTCCTCTTATATTTGGCCACACGGCCGTGCGAGGTTGGACGACCGTGTTCTCTAGCTCATTCTGGTGCGTCGACAATCGCTGTTTTTGCTCCAAAAGTTGTCCCTCTCAACACAAAACCAAACAAATAGAAGATATCTGAATAAAAGAGTATATATGATGAGTACATGATAAAAGAGGCAACCATGCAAAGAATATATACATATAAAGTATGTGAATGTGCGTTAAAACATGCATAAATGATCATAATATTTACGCACATCACACCCCCAGACTTGAATATTTGCTTGTCCTCAAGCAAAACGTTGCAAACTATGTTCATGAGCGCCTAGCAATGTTTCATAATCCCTAGTGCATTTTTCTAACTCTATCAACTAGTTTCATTGATAAGCACGATTGTGGAGTAATCTAAGTATGCCCGTATCATAAGTTCTTTGTGCTCGGTGCAATAAGTAACTCAAACTCTTCAAGTTTCAATTTTCTATCCTAGTTAAGTCGTCATACAATTGAGTTCCTAATGTTCCCGGTGATAGACACTTACCTGCCACACACTTGGTTCATTTTTCTTAAATTACACAAGGTCTCAAAGGATACTACTCGGAATCAAGAAAAACATAACATTCATTTCCCCAGTAACCTAACTCGGTCTTAAAGGGGTGAATTGTTAGTTTCCACTCACGACAACTATTTTTTTATCCCTTATTCAATTTTTTTTTTGTGTCACAAATGCGAGATGAATATGTTGGGATTTAGATTTTTCCAAATAAGCTTCCATGATCCGAGGTCATCCAGTAACCAAAATGTAAATAAGGAATCACCATGGGAACAAAAGTACTGAACAATTTGGATGAATCATAACTATTTCAAAAAATATTTCTACTATTCAAGCTTAAGTACTTAAGTGTAGTGAAAATAAGATCCTTAAGGTTAGGCCAAAACTTATATCAAACTCCATACAATACTTAGCTTATTTCATGCTACTAAAGATAGAGAAAGGAGATACACCAAACATACTAACACTATCTTGACAACACATGAACTAAGAAAATGCTAGTCATTTTGCTATCGGACAAGTAGCAGAAAAAGTAGAAGGTTTGATATTCTCAAATATGCCTCAAAACTAGAAATATGAAACTCATAAAATGCGAATAAACAAAGCAAAGTGCAAATGAGATGCAAATAGAAATATGGAACGAATAAAATGCGAATAACAAAGTGGACTAATAAAATATGCAAAATAGAAAAATAAAATATGCAGATAGGAAAGAAAACTCAACTCGACTTAGGTTATGCAGACACAACACCCCCCTAGACTTAAACTTTTCATCGTCCCGATGAAATCAATACGGTGGCGGGGGTGAGGGATAAGGGGGTCCCCGATGTGTGCCAGGGGGAAATCTAGGCATATCAAGAAGATGACCAAGGTGTTGATGATATTGATAAAGGGTATCTACTTGTTGTCTAGTGATATCCATATATCCATAAAATTCCTCATTCTTTCCTGGTCAACCTCATAGTCCTGAACGAACCTTGTCACCTGACTATGGAAGTCCCTAGTAAACTAAAAATGATCCTGTACCTCCCTAAACTGGTCGTCAAATAACTTGAAGCGACCCTCCAACAATTATTGTTGGGTATTTTACTTCTCATGAAGGGAGTCTAAGGAGGCATGGAAGTCAGAAAAATCAAATCTAGAGGGTCCCGTGCCATAGGCAAAAGAGTGCCTAGGAGGTTCCGTAAATCAGGAAAGCTGCGGGAATCCTGATGACGAGGCCTCTTGGTGGTACTCGGTTTCTTCTATAATGGAGGGGATAGTTTCGGGGATAAAGTCAATAATCACCCAGTTCATAGGGTTATGAACTGAAGTGTGCTCAGGGTAAGGAATGGATAATGGAAAACCATTGTTTCTAGGGAAGGCAAACTCATTCTCATCCCGACAAATCATCTTCATAGCAAGACAAGAATCGATATCGATCTTATCATTACTATGAATCACCTCTAATCCATCAAGCTCACAACCCAGATTGAATGCTATTTGGGTGATCAATCCACCAAACACTATCATCCCCAAAGATGCCTTAGCTGCCCTCAACAAATTTTGCAAGATATGAAATTCGGAATCAAAATCTACTTTATTCAACATCACCCAAGGAGAATAGAGTTCTACCTTTCTAACCACCCCATCACTCTCTCCTCGACCAGAGATCGTTTTGCTCATCACTCGGTGAAGGTATCTAAAGGTCGAGTTTTGCATGAGGGATGCCTTGGCTCTAGAGGGTTCATAAGGGTCTTTTGATCCGATTATTGACATCAAAAATTCATTCCATCTAATCTCATCATCAAATCCACGAGACCACCAATGGGTAAACTAAAACAATTATTAAAATTACTAAAAGTTTACCAAACTTCTTTATTCATCATCCTAAAAGTTATGACCCCTACGTAGTCATCCTCAGACAAAAATTTAACATCAAGCAAGCTAAAAAATTCAATGACTAGGCGGGGGTAAGTCAGTGCATGAGTGTACATAATATCATTCCAATCTAAAGAACTAATCATCAAATCTACGTCATCCCTAATTCCTAGCATATCCATAGTAATGAGGTCCATATATTTAGTGCATATAATTTTTCTAGCGACAAGGATATCATATCTAGCTTTTTGTTCATGATTTCTAAAAATAATATTGAACTCGTTTTCGTTACCTTCATCACGTGCCACCCTTTTTCCTTTGCCTTTTGAAGAAGACGCCTTCCCTTTGCCTTTGTCGCTTCCCGGTGCATCTCCTTCCCCAGATCCACTGCTTCCTCGATGAAGTCTCTTTAAGATCTATGACATGGTGTGCAAGGTTTTGGGGAATTTCTTGTGGAGATGGGTCTTGAGGATGGGAGAGGAGGAGAAGGAAGGAAAATAGGGGAGTTGCATCTCTCTTTCCGGATTTGTGGCTTGAAGAAGTGTTAGATCTAGATGTAGATCTAAGCAAAAATGAACTCTAGAGGTGGGAATTAGGGTTTGATGAGGTGTAGTGGGGAGGAGAAGACTTTTGGGAGAGAAGGAGATAGAAATTAGGGCTTTTGGAAGAGTAGGCGGTGCACACGGGTAGGGGCACGGTCGTGTCTTATAGACACGGCCGGGTTAGGTGGGGTTCTACACGGCCGTGCCAATTGGCACGACCTCCTCTTTTCTTCCTTCGACCAAAGTCGTACGGTCGTGCCGGTTGGCACGACCCATGCCTCCTTCTTCTCTGCATAGGTTGCACGATCGTGCCAATTGGCACGACCTGACTCTGGCGGTCTCGCACGATCATGCCAATTGGCACAACCCATGTTCTTCTCTTCTCTGCATAGGCCACACGGCCGACTCCTTTAAGCGCATGGAGACTCGCCTTTCACCATTTTGGTTCCTCTGACGCCTCCACGCCCATGAAATGCTCACGGCCAGCTCGTGAAGGCTCTTCACATCCTGAAAATGAATACCCAAAAATAATAAAAGTACTCAACTTGAACTTACTAGAGAAACAAAATGATGAACTGAATGATGAACTAAAAAGAAAAACCCTTGGGTTGCCTCCCAAGAAGCGCTTGTTTTAGGTCTTTAGCTCGACCCCGTTTCAGTTAATGTGGACTAAATCCGTGGAAGCACGACTCTCCTCCTAGGGTTAATGCTCCAATCTGCGCCTTTAGTTTCGCTCGTGCAGGACAAATGTATTTCTTATTGCTCGTTGGAGGGGAACTCTCATGGAAATTGCACTCCTCGACTTTGTGTATATTGATTCTACTAGAATTTCCCTGAGAAGAGGGGTCGTAGATAGAGGAATAAGATAAATCAAATTCAATCCTTTCTTTACAGATCTCCAAGGATAACTTGTGACTTTTCACATCAATGAGGGCTCCAAGGAATGGTCTTTCAAGGATGATCGGTATCTTGGGATCCTCCTCCATATCCAGGATAATGAAATCTGTGGGAATAATACATCCACCCACTTCTATTGGCACGTCTTTCAATATTTTCATTGGGTATCTACATGAATGGTCAGCTAATTGCAGTGCCATAGTAGTCAGTTTAATGTTCTGGAGTCCCAGCTTCTTACATAAGGAGTACGGAAGTAGACTAACGCTGGCTCCCAAGTCGTAGAAAGCTCTCTGTATGAGTTCAGAACTAATTTTTCAAGGTATGGAAAAACTCCTTGGGTCTTGAAGTTTCGGTGGAATATTTTCCATAAGTAGAGCGCTGCAATTTTTGTTAATTCTACGGTCTCGAAGTCGCCCTTTTGCCTCCTGTTAGATAAAATTCCCTTTAAAAAGTTTATGAACTTCGGCATTTGGTGCAGTGCATCTATCAGTGGTACTTCTACGCAAATTTCCTTGATCTTCTTCAGGAATCGGTTGAACTCTTCATCCTTTTGGGATGTTATCAGTTTCTGAGGGAAAGGAATTGTTTGACTTTGTGGTGGAATTTGAAGAGTTCCTTCAACTTTCTTGGTGATCTCCTCTCCATCCTTGTTCTAGATTTGATTGGGGGGTTAGGGCAGAGGGCTCTTCCTCTGAGTCAGGTCCTTTTTGAGTAGGGATTTGGGGGTCTCCCAAAGTACATCCGCTCCTAAGCTTGATGCGATTGCAGTGTTCCACTGGGTTTATATCTGGCTTTCCTAGAAATGTTCCCTGTGCTCTTGAGAAGGACTGGGCTATCTGGCTATCTTGCATCTTTTAATGTTTCTCAGAATTTTCCATTCTTTGAGTCAATTACTTGATCTCATTCTTCATCTCTTTTTGCTCTAAGAGAGCTTCTTCAAGCATCTTTTCGATTCTGGACAGTTGTGAAGGTTGCTGTTGATAAGTTTGTTGTCTAGATGGGTAGCTTTGTTGCCCAGGTTGATAACTTTGTTTCGAAGGCCCTTAGTCTTGATTGTTCCAATATGAGAAATTTGGATGGTTCCTCCATTCAAGGTTATATGTGTTGGAGTATGGATTGTTCTGCCTTTGGTTGTAACTGACTATCGCATCGCATTGCTCAAGTTGGTTTATCTGTGATTGTATTGGCCCTAAGGGGCAAGTATCATGAGCATGATCCGTACTTCCGCAAGTTTCGCAAACATAAACTATTGCATTGGCCGTGTTGTTTCCCATGGCCTTAAGCTTCTTGGTCAGAGCGTCCAGCTTTGCAGACATGAGTGTGACTGCATCTACGTCGAATTTTACTGACGCCTTTATTGGATTCCCTGAGAAAGAACTACCAGATCTTTCAGTTGCCCACTGATGGTGGTTCTATACCACATTCTCTATGATCTCTTTAGCTTCATCAAGGCTCTTGTTCATTAGTGCTCCTCCTACTATAGAGTCGAGGGATACCTTCGTGTGATAGTTGATTCCATTGTAGAAGGTGTGTAGAACCAACCATTTCTCAAGGCCATGATGGGGGCACTGTCTCAGAATACTTTTGAATCTGTCCCAGGCTTCAAATAATGATTCTGAGTCTATCTGTTTGAAGCTAGCGATCAAGTTCCTCATGTGGGCAGTTTTGCTCAGTGGGTAGAACATGTCCAGAAATTTCTGCTCACACTGCTCCCAAGATGATATGCTGTTTGCTGGAAGGGAATTTAGCCACTGCTGGGCTATGTCTTTTAGGGAAAATTCGAAAAGAAGCAATCTTACTGATTCTGGAGGGACCCCATTCACTTTCATAGTTCCGCAAATCTCGTAGAAAAACTCTAAGTGGTGGTTTTGATCGTCGTGTGGTCCTCCCCCAAATTGATTTTGCTGAACCATGTGGATCACTGCAGACTTGATTTCAAAATTGCTAGCTTCGATTGGCGGTTGAGTGATGCTAGATCGAACCCATCATACATAAGATGCTGCATAATCCTTCAACAGTTTATCTGCCATTTCTGAAGATACTTGTGCGGCTTGAAATGCTTCTTGTAAGTTTCTTCTTCTCAAGAAAGTCCTATCAATCTCTGGATCAAACGACAGAAGTTGTCCTGAAAGATTAACTCTTCGTATGCAAAAATAATATATGGAATAAAATACAGAAAATAAAGAAAAACAAAAATAGAATTATTTATCTCTAAAATGCAGAATGTTAGAAAAAGGAAAAATAAAGGAAAAAAAAATAAAGTCTAGTCTAATCTAATATGATTATCACTAATGTTATAGACGCAGTCCCCGGCAACGGCGCCAAAAACTTGTTACGATTCTGTAAGTGAACGGATTCATCGTCAGTAATAAAGATTATCAATCCCACGAGAACAGGTTTTAAGCAGTAGCGATGGCTCATATAGGATTAGCTAAATTACCGATGGTTGTAAATTATCTAAAGAAAAGAGATTTGGAAATGGAAACGAGAACTAGCAAAGAAGAAGTAATAGACTTGGTTTATGAAGAGTCCTAGGAGTTCGGTTTCATTATGGTGGTATCGATGTATCACATTCTATCCTTTACTCATTGTCCATCAACATGCATTCGCCGAAAGCTGAAGTATCTATTCTTAGGTACCAAATAAAGAAGATCCTTATGAAATTCTGTTACGGTTAACCCCTGTCACTAGGGCACCTCGGTAGATCACAAGAACACTACTCTAATTGGTGTCACTAAGGATAGAGATAAGGAGCTTAGTTTGGTCTCTTACTTCCTTGTGGAGGAGTTGCCTCTCCTTTCAAGGAAGTACCCTAGATGTCCGTGAACGGGTTGCCCCTATCACTAGGGCCCCTCGGGTGTACAATCTAAGATATTCTCTCTATGAGATAGTCAATTCCTACACAATCAATTAACACGATATAGAGATCGAGTAGTCGAAACAAAGTAAGCGAAATCATCCAATGAAATAGAGGCATAAGTATGAGTCTTACATCAAACCAATCCACAACTACTCCCTCATCCTAGAACAAGGAATCTACTCCATAGACGCTAGAGAAAATCCTGAAGACATAATGTTAAGCATACAATTCTCAAATAAGAAGAGAGAAAGAGAAAAGATGCTTATCCAACAACGACGAGTGATCTTCGAATCCAATTCCTTTACTTCTGGGGTTGATGTGGTGATGAAGGATCGCTGGATGGAGGTCTTGGACAGCGTGGAATGGCACCAAGTCGATTCTCTCTCTAACGGCTTGCTTCTCGTCTCCCCTCTTTGAGAAAAAGGGTTAAAACCCTTTTATAGGCTAGGGCGCGGCTGCAGCGACATGGTCGTGCCAATATGGCACGGCCGTACCCTTTTCTGTCTATGGCCGCACTGCACGACCGTGCCAATTGGCACAACCATGTGAACTTCTGGCTCGGCTCCTGGGACACGACCGTGCAGGGTTGCACAACCATTCCTTGCTTGGCCTCGGTCTTTGGGGGGGCACGACCATGCAGGGTTGCACAGGCGTGCATTGATCTGCCTCTGGTTGGCCGCACGGTCATGCAAGAGTTGTATGACCGTGCACTACTCCTCTTCTATTTGGCCACACGACCGTGTTCTATGGCTCATTCCGGTGCGTCGACAATCGCTATTTTTGCTTCGAAAGTTGTCTCTGTCAACACAAAACTAAACAAAGAGAAGATATCCGAACAAAAGAGTATATATGATGAGTAAATGATAAAAGAGGCGATCATGCAAAGAATATATATGTATAAAGCAAGTGAATGTGCGTTAAAACATGCATAAATGATCATAATATTTACGCACATCAAATATCTTTCACCAAGGTTTTCTAAAATAATTTTGAAATAGTTTTAAATGCAATTTCCAACCATGCTTTATGGGTTAAATGCACGTGACTTACATATTAGCATAGTGTAGTTTGGTTCTAACTCCATCCAACCTTGGCTCAGTTGGCATGGTTTGATCAAGCTTGAATCTAAGGTTGATGGTTTTGGACAACACTTCTTATTCTTTCGTATCCAGTAGATTTCCTCAGAGTGGTTCGCTTTGAGGAAGTTGTGCTTCCATTGTTGTCGATCACATCTCTGACCAGCAGCATCATCGTCCACCAAAGTCAAGAGGTTTCTGAGTGACATTAGTTTGCGGTTTATTTCCTCAATGGTTCCATAAGTGACAAGCAGAACACTTCTCGGATTTGATGAGAGAATTGGATTGATTAATTAGGATTTATTTGTTGTTCATGTTTGATTTTGTAGTTATGCTCTTATGCATATTTGATTGTTTATTATTGCACTTTGTTTACATTCATTTATTCATGTTTGAGTTTTTTGTTTTGTTTTCATATTATATCTATTAATGATTAAACTTGTGTTGTAGGGTGACAATGCAATGCATGTTTGTCATTGATAGTTAGATAGGATTATATATAATTCTTCTCGCATGTTATTTCTGTTGATGATATTATTTATAGTGTAGAGTGGCACTACATTATGGGTTCATTATTGATGGTCAGATAGGACTTTCATTTATTGCATTAGGTTTAGAGAACAACCCCTAAAATACCCCCCTTGCTTCAATTTTGTCTGAAAGTAAATGCCCTTCCATTGGTTCCATGTGAGAGACGACCCGACCCCTCTACTATACTACCTTAGTATAGACTAAGGGGTTTGGTTAATTATAAATTGTTAATTTAATTTACGCAAGTGACAGATGCGACCATATCAAGAACCTTCATTATTATGAGTGCTCAAGGATGAGAATTGGAAACAATGAAAGATTGGAAATATTCATTATAGATATATGGGTGCTCTAGGGTGAGCATACGATATATACTCAAGGGTGAGCATAGGCTCAAGGTTGAGCATGTGACATATGCTCAAGGGTGAGCATATGATACAATGAAAGTATGGGACTTCCATTGCGTTCCTTTGACAAAATTGATTCGTAAGAGGAAGAGTTTTTGATGTGTGTCAAAAGAAAATAAAATATGGGGTTTAAGTTAGAAATCTAGATTCATGCTTCGAGCATGGGATGAAGTTGGAGTTAGTCTAATATGGGTTAGCCTAACTTAAACATATTGTTAAACATCAAAAAGTGAGAGATTGTTAGAAAATTATTGGTGCAATTATTCTCCAGGTCAAGGTTAACTAGTTTGACTAAGCTCAAGTAGATTTGAGCTTGAGTTTTGATGTTTGGATAATATTTTGTGGACAACATGTTTGGACAATATGTTATTAGAGAATATGTGAGAAAGGTCAAGTGGGTCAGTACTTGACTAGTAAAGTTCTAACCAGAGGTTAGGCAAGGCAAGTCCTAACTCGAGGGTTAGGCAAAGGGAAAGTCCAAGTGGGTACGGGAGGACCACACATTGGCAAGAAAAGTCCAAGTGGGTCAAGGAGAGCGCATGTTGGCAAGGAAAGTCCAAGTGGCTCAAGGAGGGCGCACGTTGGCAAGGAAAGTCCTAAGTCGAGGGTTAGGCAAAGGAAAGTCCAAGTGGGTCAAGGAGGACTGCATGTTAACAAGGAAAGTCCAAATGGATTAAGGTGAATTGCACGTTAGCAAAGGAAAGTCCTAATTGCAGTTAGGCAAAAGAAAGTCTAGGTGGGTCAAGGGGGACCACACGCTGGTAAGAAAGTTCAAGTGGATCAAGGAGGATCACATGTTAGCAAAGGAAAGCTCTAACTACAGTTAAGTAAATGGAAGTTCAAGTAGATCAAAGAGGACCATATGTTAGTAAGGTAAAGTCCTATCTACGGTTAGACAAGAGGAAAGTTTAAGTGGGTCAAGAAGGACTGCACTTGGTGAATGGAAGTCCAATGAGAAGTTGGCAAAGTCCAAGTGGATCAAAAGGTTGACCAGACACTTGGTGGAGAAGTCCCAAGAGGTCACGGTTGACTGGAGATTGAGCAAGGGAACCCTAAACTTGGGTTAAGTAAGCTAGGATTGGGTAATCGATTAGGTAATGGATTGGGTAATCGATTAGGTAATTGATTGAGACCTATGCCAATCGATCAGCTGATCAGCTGATCAATTCATGAAGTGCATAGTGAATCGATCAGCTGATCAATTCACCCTGAACTCAATCGATCAAGTGATCGAATGGAAAGTGGTTTTCGTGAAGCACAGTGTATAGCACTGTGCTGAATTGATTGGGAAGAATTTCAATCAATTGAGGATATTACGAGAGGCTAAATTGATTAGCTAATAAATTAAGCTTGGTCGCAAGTGAACAGAGAGCTTATGAATCGATTAGGTGACCAATTGAAGCTGCTTAATCTATTGGGAGAAACTTGCGAGCGTAAAAAGGACTTCGTAATCGATTGGGTGATCGATTAAGAAGGTTCATAATCAATTGACTAATCGATTAAGTGACTAAGAAAAGAGCTGTTGAAGGTTTAGACGACTAGATGTGCTTATATCTGATGTGACAATTAATTGGGAATAAGGTCAATCGATTGAGAGCCCTAATCTATGGGATATAAAGGAGACGATGAAGATTCAAACTCAACTTCTTCTTCTCCATTTTCTTTACCTTCGATTCTTGGACGATTCTAGGAGACGTGTTGTTGCACTCCCGAGTCTACAAGAGGCATTTCCAGATCAACAAGAGATCAAGAACAAGGTTTTATATTGTTGTATTTATTTACATGTTTTTGTTGCATCTACTGTTGTATTCTCTCATGTACTCTTGTGTTTGAGTTTGTACAATGCTTCTCCGCATCCATGAAGGAGGTTTTCATAGTGTATCTGTGAGTGAGGAGAAGTGGACCCTTGGATTAGTCACCTCAAGGAGGTGAATACTAAGTAAAATCAAGGGTGCTAGCATGTGGAGTCTTCGCTTCGATTATCTGCTACAACAAATCATTGAGGAAGTGAGTAGAGCTAATCACACCCCCCTTTGACTTGCGAAGTATCCTAACAATTCTCACTCCATGTCATCCATCAGGTATAACTAGAATAAAAGTTATTTCATTAAATTTTATTATGTGGTTATGTCTTGCAGATGTTGTATCCTATATGCATGTGATGCATATGTGGTAATAATTAGTGCAATTATTATTTGTCTTCCACTGTGCATGTTTACGAAATATATTTTAGTATGTATCCTCATTAGGCTCCTTAACAAGTACAAAGTGCCACACTTGATTTCTCTCAAATTGGACTAGTTCTTCTTACATTATTATGATCTAGTTAGGGTCAGCTAAAACTTCTTCTATAGTTTTTAGTTCAATCTTTGATATTTGGGCTATTTGACTTAAGTTTCTATATGATGGTCGAGTTCTGACTCCTTGAGTTGGATCTCTCAAAATTTGGTCAACTGAGTGATTTGTTCTTATTCTAGATGTTCTTATATTAGGATCAATACTTGTTTCATCTAGATGGTTTGTGTTAGGTTCAGGTCTAGGTTCATCATCTTCTAGATTTCTAACATGTTGTTCATTAATTAAATTAATTGAGTTAGATTGATTATTGTCTTCGTCAAATGTAATATTGGTTGTTTCTGTTGGTTGCTACTCGGAAAACATAGAGGTTCCACTGTACAAAAATTTTGTACAAAGGTCTGAACCTTTTCCTAGCTACCATGCGTTCTTTTAAATTAAATTTTGGATCGCCTGCGGAACTTAACACGTTTGATCCAAAACTTAATCTATTTGTTCTTTTAGGTTTTGACTTGGATCTCCTGCGGAACTTAACACGTTTGATCCAAATCACCTAAGTTATTAATTCCATTAAATATTAATTTCCAAAATTGGTTTCCAGTACTGACGTGGCGAGGCACATGGCCTTCTTGGATATGGGAGCAACCACCACCGACTAGACAAAACCTTTTAAGGAAAGATAATATTTAATTTCCTAAAATAACTTTAGGTCAACCGAAAAGAACAATCAAATCACAAGGAAAAGAAAAACAAAAGAACACTATATCTAAAACAAATTCGAAACACTAGAATCGTATGCCTCTTGTATTTAGTATTATTTCCAAAAATAACTAGTATGATGCGGAAAGAAAAAAATACTAGTTATACCTTTTAGAAAGACCTCTTGATCTTCTACCGTATTCCTCTTCTGACCTCGGACGTTGTGTGGGCAATGATCTTCCGAGATGAGAACCACCAAAGCACCTTCTTCTCCTTTCTTCAAATTTCGGCCAAGCACAAAGCTTCCAAAAGATGAAGATATTTTCCACCAACCAAGCTCCAAGGGATGTAAGCTTTCTCTCCTTCTTCCTCAAGCTAGATCCGGCCACCAATTAAAAGTCCATGAGCATGAAGAGGTTCGGCCACAATGAGAAGAAGAAGAGAAGAAGGAAGGGCCCGCCACACCACCAAGGAAAAGAGGGAGAAAAATAGAATAGATTCGTTAGCCTTGAAGCCTCCTCTACCCCCTCTTTTATAATCCTTGATCTTGGCAAATAAGGAAATTTTAATAACAACTTCCTTAATTCTTTTTCCATTGAAAAGGAAAATTTATTTAATTAAAAATAATTTTCTTTCTCAATTTTATTTGGCCGGCCATATAAAAGCTACAAACAAGGAGAGTTTTAATTAATTAAAACTTCCTAATTTGTCTCCAGAAATTTATAAAAATTTCTCCAATAATTTTAATCCCTTTATGATTGGTTTATAAAAAGAAAATTTAATAAATTAAAATCTTTCTTTTAAACATGTGGATAAAAAGAAAGTTATCTCTAAAAATTAAAATCTCTTTTAATCTACAAATAAGGAAAGATATCAAATCTTTTCTTAATCTTTTGTAGAAACTTATAAAAGAGAATATTTAATTTTAAACTCTCTTTTAAATCATGAACATGGTTAAAAAGGAAAGTTTTCTTAAAATTTAAAATCCCCTTTAATCAACAAATAAGGAAAGATTTCAAATTTTAAACTCTCTTTTCAACATGTTAGATGATTTACAAATAAGGAAAGTTTTTACCAAAAATTAAAACCATCATTTTAAACTACAAATAAGGAAAGAGATTAATCTCTTCTCTTAATCTTTTGTAGAAAGCTATAAAACGAAATTTTTAATTTTTAAACTCTCTTTTAAAATCATGATATCCACATAAGAAATAATTTTAATAAAAATCCTTTTTAATATTCTAGTGGCCGGCCACCTAAGCTTGGGACCCAAGCTTTGGCCGGCCACCTACATGGCTCATCCACTTGGTCTTGGCCGGCCCTAGCTTGGGTTCCAAGCTAGCTTGGCCGGCCCCATTGGATGGGTAAGAAGGTGGGTATGCGGTGGGTATAAATCTCTATATACTTGAGGCTACGATAGGGACCGAGAGGAGGAAATGGTTTTGGTCTCCCGATAAAATTAAGCATCCCGTGCTCGCCTCGAACACACAACTTAATTTTATCAATAATAATTCATTCCACTAGAGAACTATTATTGAACTACCGCACCAATCCCAAATTACATTTTGGGCTCCTTCTTATTATGAGTGTGTTAGTCTCCCTGTGTTTAAGATAATAAAAGTCCACTAATTAAGTAAGTTACTGACAACTCACTTAATTAATATCTAGCTCCAAGAGTAATACCACTCAACTTCATTATCATGTCGGACTAAGTCCACCTGCAGGGTTTAACATGACAATCCTTATGAGCTCCTCTTGGGAACATTCTCAACCTAGATCACTAGGACACAGTTTCCTTCTATAATCAACAACACACACTATAAGTGATACCATTTCCCAACTTATCGGGCTTATTGATTCATCGAACTAAATCTCACCCATTGATAAATTAAAGAAATAAATATCAAATATATGTGCTTGTTATTATATTAGGATTAAGAGCACACACTTCCATAATAACTGAGGTCTTTGTTTTTTATAAAGTCAGTATAAAAGAAACGACCTCTAATGGTCCTACTCAATACACTCTAAGTGTACTAGTGTAATTATATAGTTAAGATAAACTAATACCTAATTAACTATGACCTTCCAATGGTTTGTTCCTTTCCATTATGGTCGTGAGCTACTGTTTATAATTTATAAGGTACTGATAACATGATCCTCTGTGTGTGACACCACACACTATGTTATCTACAATATAAATTAATTGAACAACTACATTTATCAGAAATGTAGACATTTGACCAATGTGATTCTTATTTCTAGATAAATGTTTATACCAAAAGCTAGGCTTTTAGTATACACTCTAACAATCTCCCACTTATACTAAAAGACTAAGCTGCCATATTTGCTGCTATACATTTGACTCCCATGCCTTTCAAAAAGCTCTTGCCTTAAGGACCTTAGGTTATCATCTAATGCAATCTAGGCGGCAACAACTTCTCCTCGTTATACAATTTCTCGTATTGGGTAGTACTTGCTCTCTATTGTGTTTACTTGCCTTATAGACTCATGGTTTCTTCGAGTTTGTTACTGCACCATTATTATTACAATAAATTGTAATAATCTTTGGACAAACTAGAAATCATATCTAAGTCTATCTTGAGGTAATTAAGTCATTCAGCTTTTATGGCTACCTCAGAGGCTTGCCATATACTCAGCTTCTATGGTGGAGTCCAGAAAAACACCTATGCTTATCACTCTTCCATAGTTATGACTTTTCCTCCTAAAGTAAACACAAAAACCTCGAGGTCGACTTATTATTGTCCCTATCCGATTGGAAGTCAAAATCCGAGTAACCCACAGGGACCAAATTAACTGCCTTGTAAGCTAGCATATAATCTCTAGCGCCTCTAAGGTACTTTAATATATGCTTTACTGCAGTCCAATGTCCTTTTCTAGGGTTACTTTGATATCTGCTAACTATGCCCTTGGCAAAATAGATTTCTGATCTCGTGCATAGCATACATTAGGTTGTCTAACTGCCGAAGCATAAAGAACTGCCTACATGTCCTCAATCTCCTTTGATGTCATCGGAGACATCTCTTTAGATAAAGACACTCCATGCTTAAAAGGTAAGAAACCTTTCTAGGAGTTTTGCATGCTTAAAACGAGCAAGGATTTTTCCGATGTATCAAGCTTGGGATAAGTAAAATATATTTTTTCTTGTGATCCCTTATTACTTTGATCTCAAAAATATATACATTCTCCCAAGTCCTTTATATCGAATTATTTGGACAACCATACCCTTACTTCTGACAACATTTTGATATTGTTTCCAACTACCAAAAATGTTATCTACGTATAGTACAAGAAATACCACCACGTTTCCATCACATTTTTTGTATACACAAGACTTATCCGTTTACTCAATAAATCCATAGGTCTGGATTACTTTGATAAACTGGATGTTCCAAGACCTTGAAGCTTTGCATCAGTCCATAGACTGATTGAGCTTGCACACAAGATGCTCTTAGCCCTTTGCAATGAACCCTTCTGGTTGCTTTATATGGATGCTTTCTTCAAGACTTCTATTAAGGAATGTTGTCTTGACATCCACTTACCAAATAGATAAAAGAATCCGGATAGACTTAAGCATGGCTACCAGTGAGAAAGTTTCCTTTTTCATCTAGGCTTGCTTTGAAAGTTTCTACCTTCCTGTCTATCCCTCTTTTCCTATTATAGACCTTTTTATACCCAAAGGCTTTTACACCATTTGGTGGTTCTACAAGCTTCCAGATTTTATTAGAATACATATATTCTAATTCTGTTATTCATTACTCTTTGCCAAGATATTGCATCTTTATCTTGATGTGCTTCGTCATATGTCCGGAGATCAGGTTCATGTCCTCCAGGGATCGAGTCCAAAAACTCTCCCAAAACATGAATCTTTTTAGGTTGCCCAATAACCCTCCCACTACGACAAGACACTTTTCTGTAATTGTGTATCATTTGTGATACGTGTTGCAGTTTCCTTGTGGTATCTCATCTTGTACAATTGGTACTAGATTAGACATGTCTTTTATTATTTCCTTAAGAACAAATTTTCTTATGGGCACATGGTTTATTACATAGTCATTTTCTAAAAATCAGTCATTGATGCTAACAATGACCTTCTGATTTTTAAGACTATAAACCTACTTTCATTTCTCTAGGATAACCCACAAACAAGTGAATTCCTATCCAACTTATCATTGTCTCTCTTCAGCATATGTGCTGGACTACCCGAATCCGAATATGCTTCAAGATAGGCTTACGCCTATTCAGCAATTCTATATGAGTAGAGAGTTCTGACTTTGGAAGGTACTATGTTCACTTCCGTTTCCAGAGTATATCCTTAAAATGAATTTGGTAAAATAACTCATCATCAATCTACTTATTTCCATAAGAGTCATATACCTTCCTTTTTCTACACCATTCTGTTGGGGTGTACCAGGTGCAGTTAGTTAGGATTGAATCCCTACTTCTGATAAGTAACTCCTAAATTCTCCCAAGAGGTACTTGCCACTACGATCTTACCATAGTGACTTTTACTTTAACATTTCTCTGCATCAGCCTTGTACTCTTTGAACTAATCAAAGTACTTAGTCTTGCGGTACATTAAATAAATTTATTTGTATCTTGAATAGTTGTCTATGAAATATTCAATACTACCTCTTGTCTGGATAGGATCACACAAATCAGAATGAACCAATTCCAACATATCTTTGGCTCCATACCCCTTAGACTTAAAAGTTTCTTGGTTATTTTTCCTTCCAAGTAAGACTCGCAGGTTGGAAAGATTTCCACTACTAATGAACCAAAAGTTCATCAGCTACCAATGAATCCTACTCAAGTTAATATAACCTAGCCTTAGATGCCAAAGATATAATTGGTTCATTTCCGTAGGTTGCTTCCTCTTAAAGTTAGAAGATGTGTTATAATTTTCATTTATTGCATCGTAGGAGTTATTGGATTATAAATTGTCAACCAACATACCAGAATAGATAACTTCTCTATTTTTCATGATAACAGCTTTGTTATCAAAATAGACACAATATCTATTCTATAATAGTTTAGAAACTGAAATCAGGTTCTTTCTAAACTTAGTACGTAAAGACAATTACTCAAAAATCCATGTTTTATTCTTATCAAAAGATAAACATCTCCCACTGCAACAGCTACCATTTTTACAGTAGTGCCCATGTGGACGGTGTTTTAATTTTCATTTAGTTGCCGGATTTCCTGGAACCTTGCAATGAATTACGGACATGATTAATGACATCTGTATCTACACTCCAGGTTCTGGTAGATAACACCACTAAACATGTTTCAAATAATGAATTAAATACACCTATGTTGTTCTTAGTTCTAAGAAGACAGCCTACCTTAATGTCCAAGTCCTATTTCAATCATTACAATTGGGACTACTAAGCCTTTTCTATAGTATGACTACTAGGGGATTGACAAATATTTAAATCCTAAGAATCAAAAAAATATTTGGTCAAGATCAACTCCTTAAAAATCCCCATGAATTTTGTATGCCACGATAGTGTGGACGTATACAAAATCGAAGAGGAGATTTTATTCATTAATTTTATTATCTCATCAACTTTACTTTATCACGAATAAAATTAATAGTTGATCTGTCTTTGATCAAATATTTGGTCAAAAACTTTTCAATTTAAAAAATATTGATTCCTCAAACAATATTATTTTATAAATTCACCAACACCTCAAACACCGTGAATTTTGCATGCCACGTTAGTGTGGACGTATACAAATTCAACATTTGTAAAAGGAGGGTTTAAACCCATTAATTTTATTATCTTGTCAACCTAACTTTTTGACAAATAAAATTAATAGTTGGTATCATTTGGTCACACAAATAATAGCAGTGACTCCGATGGGGAGGATACTATTAGATGTGTCTAAGTATATACCATTACTTGATACTAAGTCCATTAATAAGATTATGCCCCTTCTGTTGGGGAAGATCACACGCTCTTAATTAACTTTCTATAGTCATCCAAAAATGGAAGTCAGTTCTAGTGATCCACAAACAAGCTCATCCGTTATGGAGGAAGGCACTCAGAGCCAACGCGCAAGCTTGTTTGCATCACTTACAAACCAGTAATGGAGACCATGGGATTTACTTAAAAATCCCTCTCCCACTTAGTTATTTATAAATGAGGAATTTTAACTATGCTAGCCTACTAAATATGTAAACTAACATGCACACACAGCACAATATAAAAGCAATAAATAGAAAATCTAATTTTCAACTATTATGGCTTTTATCTCTAGTTGTCCTCCGTGTGTTGTCATCCCAAGCTGCTGCCATATTTGGCCACCGCCACCGGGTCTAGCTGTCGCATCCATCTTGCTCCTAGTTCCACTGCGCCTCTGGTCCTTAGAAGGTTCCACGCTTTGCAAGATTCGATCCGCGACATAAATAGAATTTTACATTTTGATCCTATATTCCATAAAAGGAATGTACATGTATCTAGATCAAAAATAAAATCCTAATAAAACTAAATACAGCTCCTGCTATATTTTATAATACAATCATGCACACACAATAAAATGCCCTTGACATGTCCAAGGGTCCAATCACACACATAATAACTATAAGCCATAATAGTTGGATCCTGCATCCATAAAGTTAGCACATCCTACTATTATCCTGCCCAAATTATGTATGACATGTGCATAATTAAACTAATACCAAATACACAGAGGCAAAACCCTAGCTCTGATACCAATTGTTGGTTGCTACTCGGAAAACCTAGAGGTTCTACTGTACAAAAATTTTGTACAAAGGTCTGAACCTTTTCCTAGCTACCATGTGTTCTTTTAAATTAAATTTTGGATCGCCTGCAGAACTTAACACGTTTGATCCAAAACTTAATCTATTTGTTCTTTTAGGTTTTGACTTGGATCTCCTGCGCAACTTAACACGTTTGATCCAAATCACCTAAGTTATTAATTCCATTAAATATTAATTTCCAAAATTGGTTCCCAGTACTGACGTGGCGAGACACATGTCCTTCTTGGATATGGGAGCAACCACCACCGACTAGACAAAACCTTTTAAGGAAAGATAATATTTAATTTCCTAAATAACTTTAGGTCAACCGAAAAGAACAATCAAATCACAAGGAAAAGAAAAAAACAAAAGAACACTATATCGAAAATAAATTCGAAACACTAGAATCGTATGCCTCTTGTATTTAGTATTATTTCCAAAAATAACTAGTATGATGCGGAAAGAAAAAATACTAGTTATACCTTTTAGAAAGACCTCTTGATCTTCTACCGTATTCCTCTTCTAACCTCGGACGTTGTGTGGGCAACGATCTTCCGAGATGAGAACCACCAAAGCACCTTCTTCTCCTTTCTTCAAATTTCGGCCAAGCACAAAGCTTCCAAAAGATGAGGATATTTTCCACCAACCAAGCTCCAAGGGATGTAAGCTTTCTCTCCTTCTTCCTCAAGCTAGATCCGGCCACCAATTAAAACTCCATGAGCATGAAGAGGTTCGGCCACAATGAGAAGAAGAAGAGAAGAAGGAAGGGTCGGCCACACCACCAAGAAAAGAGGGAGAAAAATAGAATAGATTCGTTAGCCTTGAAGCCTCCTCTACCCCCTCTTTTATAATCCTTGATCTTGGAAAATAAGGAAATTTTAATAAAAACTTCCTTAATTCTTTTGCCATTGAAAAGGAAAATTTATTTAATTAAAAATAATTTTCTTTCTCAATTTTATTTGGCCGACCATATAAAAGCTACAAACAAGGAGAGTTTTAATTAATTAAAACTTCCTAATTTGTCTCCAGAAATTTATAAAAATTTCTCCAATAATTTTAATCCCTTTATGATTGGTTTATAAAAAGAAAATTTAATAAATTAAAATCTTTCTTTTAAACATGTGGATAAAAAAAATGTTATCTCTAAAAATTAAAATCTCTTTTAATCTACAAATAAGGAAAGATATCAAATCTTTTCTTAATCTTTTGTAGAAACTTATAAAAGAGAATATTTAATTTTAAACTCTCTTTTAAATCATGAACATTGTCACGCCCCAGGTAGTCCCTGTCCGAAGAAATTTCGGCAGCATCGCCCCTGTACGGCGACTGTAACGACCACCCTTCTTACTACTACTACTCTCTAAGGATGACCGTTACTTATCTACTAACTCTACTTAACCGGTGTGATTAAAAATCACATGGAAACCCTTACCGAAAAATTCCGGCAGAGTTTTCCCTGTACCGGTGACCATATTTAACAATACATGCAATATATACTCAGCCACAAGCGGCTGGAACACATATCAATCAACCAAAAGGAATAGCATCACCACGCAGTTTAATGAAATCGAAAATGAATAGCAGAAACAAAATAAAAACATACAATTAACTAACAGCGGAAGACTAAATGACTCATCTAATACATTCTTAATAAATGGCAATCTTAATAAATTCTTAAACTAAGTCCCAAGGCTTCCATAGTCCTAGCATCACACGCCATCCGCACCACCTTGTCGCCTTCCTTGCTAAATCTTTTCTTTTCCTTTATCTACAGTAAGAGGAAGTGTAGTCTATAAGCAAAATTTGCTTAGTAAGCGCCATCTAACTCACAAAATCATGAATGTGCATGTATACGAAAAGAACTGGAAACTATATGCTCTAAAAAGAAATAAAGCATAAACATAACTGCTCATGTCAAACTAATAGCAAAGAAAGGCTAAGGAATCTACTCATGTAATTCTAATGGCTAATCATGCTACTCATCTAATAGGTAAACATGAAATCTACTCATCTACTAGATAAACATGGTAGAATAAAAACTAAACTTACTGAATTCTAAACACTTTCTGAATCTTATTTCACTTGTTTAAAGACTTATTCTTTAATACTTTATACTTATGTAAAAACTTGCTTTACTTGTTCAAAAACTTATACTTATAATACTTCAAAATAGTAATCAACTTCTTCTTGGGCCCAGGCATAGTACCATCTTATGCGCATTCCCTGATAGGTTGGGGTAGCGAGCCACCAATCCGAAAAGAGCAAACCTCGGTCTACCAGGGCCAAGACCTCGGAATTGGACACCTGGATTTGTTTAACGACAACCTCGGAAGTCGGGTACTAGCCTCTTCTTAAAAGTAAAATACTTATAATCTTAATTACTTCTTCTTTAAATGCCTCGGCATTTTAATAGGCACCTTGTGTGCCAAAAATCCCTAAAGTCTTGACTTTGGGATCTACTTAAGGCCTCGGCCTTTTCTTTCTTTTCTTTATCTTTCTTATACTTTTCTTAAACTCTTAAAAGAATATAAGCATGCTACAGCAGGATTAAATCAAAGGAAAGAAAATCTGACTTCTATAAGCAAGCTATATCAGAGACAAATCAAAAGAAAGCATATCTAACCTCTTCAAACATGCCACAACAGGTTTAATACAAAGGAAAACAATTCTGAAATCCTGAAATAAGGAACTTATATATAACTGCTCAGGTTAATCTAATAGCATAGGAAAACTAGAAAGTATACCCATGCATATCTCGTGGCAAAGGAAACTGATCATGCTCAACACATAGCAAACAAAACTAGGAATTAAATCAATACTGCTCATGCTATAATCAATAACAAATGAAAACTAAAGAAACTGCTCATGTATATCTAGTAGTAAAGAAAACTACACATGCTTAACTAACAACAAATAGGAAGGTCTAAACAACATACTAGAATAAATCAAAAATCTGCAAAGCAAGCTCTGAAGCAAGTATAGGATTAATAGGCTGTTCTTGTTCATCATGTAGCACAAGAGGAATGGGTTGTTCTAACTAATTAAGGAAGCATAAGAAACTAAATCTGAAACTGAAATCTCATACTTATATAGAGCAATAGAATCCTCAAGCATGTTTCAGCAGTAATGTAATGAAAAGGGTAAAATCTTGAAACTACTCTTATCTCTAACAACTAATTCCAAACCTATATAGAACTTGTTCAAATCCAGTGCATCTCAAAACGAAACAGAAACTTGCCATCTGTCCAAAAGGAAATCATCAACATCTAAAGCCAACACTTAAAACAGAACCAATTTGAATTCATGTTCTCTTTTAAAATCTACGGCAGCAAACATAAATTCCCAATCTTCGCAGAAAATTCAGAAACAAGAAGGAATACGAATCCGGAACTATCCTACTGCAGGTGAGTAGCAACTTACCTTGGGTTTCTTGGACTTACAACCGAGAAGAAGAACTTCTAATGCTTCTAGGGCTTGCGGCGAGCTTGAAATCTCGGTCTTCTTCGCGCCTTCGAGTTCTCCTTTACGAGAGGAGCTTGGATCGGTGAAGAACTCACGGAAGAAGACGCTCGCCGGCCGCCGGAGACGAAGCCCTAGCCTCGGCTTCGTCTTCTCTCGAGAACAGGAAATCGCGGACGCCGTCGCCGAGTGCGAGAGGAGAAATTTTGAGGGAAAAGAAAATAATTAATCCCTCTCCTAACTTATCCTTTTATAACCTAGGGTATTCTGTTATGGCTTAAGATTATTTCGCTCCTTACCTTTTCACGAAATACTCGCGGAAGAGTTGGTTGGCTACGGTTTTGACCAAGTCAAGGGTTGCGGTTTCGAATCCTCAGCCGCGCACTTTTCGTTTCGATTTATTTTCAATGTTCCTAACTATACCTTATATAAATTTGTTCTCACATCTAGTTAACAAATCGAGCATAACACGGTTGGTCGGGCCGAGTTTTGCTTGGGCCGAGGAGCTCGGTTCGAAACCCAGCTTCTTCAACTTATTTTCCTTGCTAGTATTCTCCATTACCATTTTCTACATCATATACATCTTATCTCATATATTATAAACAAAACAGCCATAGCCCAGATGGTTGGCTGAGTCCGTTTAAAATCTGGTTCGGGTCCGAGCTCTTGGGTTCAAAACCCAGCTTTAACACTTTTATATATATATATTTTTAAACTTCTTTCTCTTGGTAAAAATATCAAACAAACTCCAAAAATTACGTAAAAATACTCTAAAAATTCCTAAAAATCTCTAGAATTTTTCTATAGCATTTCTAGATTTTAATAAGGTCTTTTGGGACTCCAAATCATGAAATTTGGGGTGTTACAATCCTCCCTACCTTATAAAAAGTTCGTCCTCGAACTTAGACTAATTCTGGATATTTCTATCTTATACTATCCTTTACTAGTGGTACCTTTCTGTGTCTTAATCTCTTAACTTCTCAGTCTTCTAGTATTCATCTCACATCGTACCCATTAGTGGTCTTTGGATGGCTTGATATCTTCTCTATACTTTCTAACACATACTTATGTATATGAATATAAGAGAAATAAAGCTAAAATTGTCTCTATTCATTCTTAGCATATGTATCAAAACATAGAAAATTAAAACATGAATTTTCTTCTTTCCTAAGCACCTATAAGCAGATACTCTATACTGCAAATAATAAAGAAAGCATAAAAGAAAATTAAATACTTTCTTATTTGAAGACGGCAAGGATGGTGCTGATGTGTGATGCTGGAGAATGAGAACTGCTCTGATACCAACTGTAACGACCACCCTTCTTACTACTACTACTCTCTAAGGATGACCGTTACTTATCTACTAACTCTACTTAACCGGTGTGATTAAAAATCACATGGAAACCCTTACCGAAAAATTCCGGCAGAGTCTTCCCTGTACCGGTGACCATATTTAACAATACATGCAATATATACTCAGCCACAAGCGGCTGGAACACATATCAATCAACCAAAAGGAATAACATCACCACGGAGTTTAATGAAATCGAAAATGAATAGCAGAAATAAAATAAAAACATACAATTAACTAACAGCGGAAGACTAAATGACTCATCTAATACATTCTTAATAAATGGAAATCTTAATAAATTCTTAAACTAAGTCCCAAGGCTTCCATAGTCCTAGCATCACACACCATCCGCGCCACCTTGTCGCCTTCCTTGCTAAATCTTTTCTTTTCCTTTATCTGCAGTAAGAGGAAGTGTAGTCTATAAGCAAAATTTACTTAGTAAGCGCTATCTAACTCACAAAATCACGAATGTGCATGTATACGAAAAGAACTGGAAACTATATGCTCTAAAAAGAAATAAAGCATAAACATAACTGCTCATGTCAAACTAATAGCAAAGAAAGGCTAAGGAATCTACTCATGTAATTCTAATGGCTAATCATGCTACTCATCTAATAGGTAAACATGAAATCTACTCATCTACTAGATAAACATGGTAGAATAAAGAACTAAACTTACTGAATTCTAAACACTTTCTGAATCTTATTTCACTTGTTTAAAGACTTATTCTTTAATACTTTATACTTATGTAAAAACTTGCTTTACTTGTTCAAAAACTTATACTTATAATACTTCAAAATAGTAATCAACTTCTTCTTGGGCCCAGGCATAGTACCATCTTATGCGCGTTCCCTGATAGGTTGGGGTAGCGAGCCACCAATCCTAAAAGAGCAGACCTCGGTCTACCAGGGCCAAGACCTCGAAATTGGACACCTAGATTTGTTTAACGACAACCTCGGAAGTCGGGTACTAGCCTCTTCTTAAAAGTAAAATACTTATAATCTTAATTACTTCTTCTTTAAATACCTCGGCATTTTAATAGGCACCTTGTGTGCCAAAAATCCCTAAAGTCTTGACTTTGGGATCTACTTAAGGCCTCGGCCTTTTCTTTCTTTTCTTTATCTTTCTTATACTTTTCTTAAACTCTTAAAAGAATATAAGCATGCTACAACAGGATTTAATCAAAGGAAAGAAAATCTGACTTCTATAAGCAGGCTATATCAGAGACAAATCAAAAGAAAGCATATCTAACCTCTTCAAACATGCTACAACAGGTTTAATACAAAGGAAAACAATTCTGAAATCCTGAAATAAGGAACCTATATATAACTGCTCAGGTTAATCTAATAGCATAGGAAAACTAGAAAGTATACCCATGCATATCTCGTGGCAAAGGAAACTGATCATGCTCAACACATAGCAAACAAAACTAGGAATTAAATCAATACTGCTCATGCTATAATCAATAACAAATGAAAACTAAAGAAACTGCTCATGTATATCTAGTAGTAAAGAAAACTACACATGCTTAACTAACAACAAATAGGAAGGTCTAAACAACATACTAGAATAAATCAAAAATCTGCAAAGCAAGCTCTGAAGCAAGTATAGGATTAATAGGCTGTTCTTGTTCATCATGTAGCACAAGAGGAATGGGTTGTTCTAACTAATTAAGGAAGCATAAGAAACTAAATCTGAAACTGAAATCTCATACTTATATAGAGCAATAGAATCCTCAAGCATGTTTCAGCAGTAATGTAATGAAAAGGGTAAAATCTTGAAACTACTCTTATCTCTAACAACTAATTCCAAACCTATATAGAACTTGTTCAAATCCAGTGCTTCTCAAAACGAAACAGAAACTTGCCATCTGTCCAAAAGGAAATCATCAACATCTAAAGCCAACACTTAAAACAGAACCAATTTGAATTCATGTTCTCTTTTAAAATCTACGGCAGCAAACATAAATTCCCAATCTTCGCAGAAAATTCAGAAACAAGAAGGAATATGAATCCGGAAAGATTTTAAAAATTTAAAAGGAAAGATTTTAACAAAATTAAAATCACTCTTTAATCCTTTGTAGATAGCTATAAAAGGAAAGATTTTAAAAATTTAAAACTCTCTTTTTTAAAACCATGAGGATGGTTATAAAAGGAAAGATTTTAACAAAAATAAAATATTCCTTTTATTCCTTTAGTGGATGCTAAAATGGAAAGTTTAAACAAAATTAAATCTTTCTTTTAACCATTGTAGATAACTATAAAAAAAGAAAGATTTAAAAAAAAATATTTTAAAACAAAACTTCCTTTCTCTTCCAGTAGTGGCCAGCCACATCTTGGACACCAAGATATGCTTGGGCCGGCCACCTCTAAGACTCCAAACAATGCTTGGCTGACCCCCCTTGCTCCAAGCAAGGATGTGTTCGGCCCATTACTTGGGTAAGAAGTGGACTTTGCGGATACAAGGTTTTATAGAGGCTACAACAGGGACCGAGATGAGAAATTGGTTTTGGTCTCTCGATGAGCTTGAGCTTCCTGTGTTCACCCCGAACACCCAACTCAAGTTCATCAATAATAACTCATACCAATAAAGAGTTATTATTGAACTACCATGCCAATCTCAAATTATATTTATAGGCTCCTTCTTATCTTGAGTGCGTTAGTCTCCCTGTGTTTAAGATATCGAATGCCCAATAATTAAATGTGTTACTGATAACTCATTTAATTAATATCTAGCCCCAAGAGTAGTACCACTCTACTTTATTATCATGTCGGACTAAATCCACCTGCAAGGTTTACATGATAATCCTTATGAGCTTCTCAAGGGGACATCATCAACATAGATTACTAGGGCACAATTTCCTTCCATAATCAATAACACACCATATAAATAATATCATTTTCAACTTATCGGGCCTATTAATTTATCGAACTAAATATCACCTATTGATAAATTAAAGAAATAAATACTAGGTATACATGCTTGTTATTATATCGAGATTAAGAGTACGCACATCCGTAATAACAGAGGTTTTGTTCTTTTATGTAGTCAGTATAAAAAGAAACAATCTCAAATGGTCCTACTCAATACACACATAGTGTACTAGTGTAATTTTATAGTTAAGATAAACTAATACCAAATTATATTAGAACCACTCCAATGGTTTGCCCCATTCCATCTTGGTTGTGAGCTACTATTTATAATTTATAAGGAACTAATTACATGATCTTCTGTGTCACACCAAACACCATGTTATCTACAATATAAATTAAATGAACAACTACATCTAACATAAATGTAGACATTTGACCAATGTGATTCTTATTTCAAAATAAATGTTTACAAAAAGCTAGGCTTTTAGCATACATCCTAACAGTGCCAATTGACATGGTTGTGTGAACTTCGGGCTTAGCTCCTGGGACATGGCCGTGCAGGGTTACACGACCGTTCCTTGCTTGGCTTTGGTCATGGGGGGGGCACGGTCGTGCAGGGTTGCACTGCCATGCACTGATCTGCCTCTGGTTGGCCGCACGACCGTGCAAGAGTTGCACGACCGTGCACTGCTCCTCTTATATTTGGCCACACGGCCGTGCGAGGTTGGACGACCGTGTTCTCTAGCTCGTTCTGGTGCGTCGACAATCGCTGTTTTTGCTCCAAAAGTTGTCCCTCTCAACACAAAACCAAACAAATAGAAGATATCTGAATAAAAGAGTATATATGATGAGTACATGATAAAAGAGGCAACCATGCAAAGAATATATACATATAAAGCATGTGAATGCGTGTTAAAACATGCATAAATGATCATAATATTTACGCACATCACACCCCCAGACTTGAACATTTGCTTGTCCTCAAGCAAAACGTTGCAAACTATGTTCATGAGCGCCTAGCAATGTTTCATAATCCCTAGTGCATTTTTCTAACTCTATCAACTAGTTTCATTGATAAGCACGATTGTGGAGTAATCTAAGTATGCCCATATCATAAGTTCTTTGTGCTCGGTGCAATAAGTAACTCAAACTCTTCAAGTTTCAATTTTCTATCCTAGTTAAGTCGTCATACAATTGAGTTCCTAATGTTCCCGGTGATAGACACTTACCTGCCACACACTTGGTTCATTTTTCTTAAATTACACAAGGTCTCAAAGGATACTACTCAGAATCAAGAAAAACATAACATTCATTTCCCCAGTAACCTAACTCGGTCTCAAAGGGGTGAATTGTTAGTTTCCACTCACGACAACTATTTTTTTATCCCTTATTCAATTTTTTTTTTTGTGTCACAAATGCGAGATGAATATGTTGGGATTTAGATTTTTCCAAATAAGCTTCCATGATCCGAGGTCATCCAGTAACCAAAATGTAAATAAGGAATCACCATGGGAACAAAAGTACTGAACAATTTGGATGAATCATAACTATTTCAAAAAATATTTCTACTATTCAAGCTTAAGTACTTAAGTGTAGTGAAAATAAGATCCTTAAGGTTAGGCCAAAACTTATATCAAACTCCATACAATACTTAGCTTATTTCATGCTACTAAAGATAGAGAAAGGAGATACACCAAACATACTAACACTATCTTGACAACACATGAACTAAGAAAATGCTAGTCATTTTGCTATCGGACAAGTAGCAGAAAAAGTAGAAGGTTTGATATTCTCAAATATGCCTCAAAACTAGAAATATGAAACTCATAAAATGCGAATAAACAAAGCAAAGTGCAAATGAGATGCAAATAGAAATATGGAACGAATAAAATGCGAATAACAAAGTGGACTAATAAAATATGCAAAATAGAAAAATAAAATATGCAGATAGGAAAGAAAACTCAACTCGACTTAGGTTATGCAGACACAACACCCCCCTAGACTTAAACTTTTCATCGTCCCGATGAAATCAATACGGTGGCGGGGGTGAGGGATAAGGGGGTCCCCGATGTGTGCCAGGGGGAAATCTAGGCATATCAAGAAGATGACCAAGGTGTTGATGATATTGATAAAGGGTATCTACTTGTTGTCTAGTGATATCCATATATCCATAAAATTCCTCATTCTTTCCTGGTCAACCTCATAGTCCTGAACGAACCTTGTCACCTGACTATGGAAGTCCCTAGTAAACTAAAAATGATCCTGTACCTCCCTAAACTGGTCGTCAAATAACTTGAAGCGACCCTCCAACAATTATTGTTGGGTATTTTACTTCTCATGAAGGGAGTCTAAGGAGGCATGGAAGTCAGAAAAATCAAATCTAGAGGGTCCCGTGCCATAGGCAAAAGAGTGCCTAGGAGGTTCCGTAAATCAGGAAAGCTGCGGGAATCCTGATGACGAGGCCTCTTGGTGGTACTCGGTTTCTTCTATAATGGAGGGGATAGTTTCGGGGATAAAGTCAATAATCACCCAGTTCATAGGGTTATGAACTGAAGTGTGCTCAGGGTAAGGAATGGATAATGGAAAACCATTGTTTCTAGGGAAGGCAAACTCATTCTCATCCCGACAAATCATCTTCATAGCAAGACAAGAATCGATATCGATCTTATCATTACTATGAATCACCTCTAATCCATCAAGCTCAAAACCCAGATTGAATGCTATTTGGGTGATCAATCCACCAAACACTATCATCCCCAAAGATGCCTTAGCTGCCCTCAACAAATTTTGCAAGATATGAAATTCGGAATCAAAATCTACTTTATTCAACATCACCCAAGGAGAATAGAGTTCTACCTTTCTAACCACCCCATCACTCTCTCCTCGACCAGAGATCGTTTTGCTCATCACTCGGTGAAGGTATCTAAAGGTCGAGTTTTGCATGCGGGATGCCTTGGCTCTAGAGGGTTCATAAGGGTCTTTTGATCCGATTATTGACATCAAAAATTCATTCCATCTAATCTCATCATCAAATCCACGAGACCACCAATGGGTAAACTAAAACAATTATTAAAATTACTAAAAGTTTACCAAACTTCTTTATTCATCATCCTAAAAGTTATGACCCCTACGTAGTCATCCTCAGACGAAAATTTAACATCAAGCAAGCTAAAAAATTCAATGACTAGGCGGGGGTAAGGTAGTACATGAGCGTACATAATATCATTCCAATCTAAAGAACTAATCATCAAATCTACGTCATCCCTAATTCCTAGCATATCCATAGTAATGAGGTCCATATATTTAGTGCATATAATTTTTCTAGCGACAAGGATATCATATCTAGCTTTTTGTTAATGATTTCTAAAAATAATATTGAACTCGTTTTCGTTACCTTCATCACGTGCCACCCTTTTTCCTTTGCCTTTTGAAGAAGACGCCTTCCCTTTGCCTTTGTCGCTTCCCGGTGCATCTCCTTCCCCAGATCCACTGCTTCCTCGATGAAGTCTCTTTAAGATCTATGACATGGTGTGCAAGGTTTTGGGGAATTTCTTGTGGAGATGGGTCTTGAGGATGGGAGAGGAGGAGAAGGAAGGAAAATAGGGGAGTTGCATCTCTCTTTCCGGATTTGTGGCTTGAAGAAGTGTTAGATCTAGATGTAGATCTAAGCAAAAATGAACTCTAGAGGTGGGAATTAGGGTTTGATGAGGTGTAGTGGGGAGGAGAAGGCTTTTGGGAGAGAAGGAGATAGAAATTAAGGCTTTTGGAAGAGTAGGCGGTGCACACGGGTAGGGGCACGGTCGTGTCTTATAGACACGGCCGGGTTAGGTGGGGTTCTACACGGCCGTGCCAATTGGCACGACCTCCTCTTTTCTTCCTTCGACCAAAGTCGTACGGTCGTGCCGGTTGGCACGACCCATGCCTCCTTCTTCACTGCATAGGTTGCACGATCGTGCCAATTGGCACGACCTGAGTCTTCTTCCTCTCTGGCGGTCTCGCACGATCATGCCAATTGGCACAACCCATGTTCTTCTCTTCTCTGCATAGGCCACACGGCCGACTCCTTTAAGCGCATGGAGACTCGCCTTTCACCATTTTGGTTCCTCTGACGCCTCCACGCCCATGAAATGCTCACGACCAGCTCGTGAAGGCTCTTCACATCCTGAAAATGAATACCCAAAAATAATAAAAGTACTCAACTTGAACTTACTAGAGAAACAAAATGATGAACTGAATGATGAACTAAAAAGAAAAACCCTTGGGTTGCTTCCCAAGAAGCGCTTGTTTTAGGTCTTTAGCTCGACCCCGTTTCAGTTAATGTGGACTAAATCCGTGGAAGCACGACTCTCCTCCTAGGGTTAATGCTCCAATCTGCGCCTTTAGTTTCGCTCGTGCAGGACAAATGTATTTCTTATTGCTCGTTGGAGGGGAACTCTCATGGAAATTACACTCCTCGACTTTGTGTATATTGATTCTACTAGAATTTCCCTGAGAAGAGGGGTCGTAGATAGAGGAATCAGATAAATCAAATTCAATCCTTTATTTATAGATCTCCAAGGATAACTTGTGACTTTTCACATCAATGAGGGCTCCAAGGAATGGTCTTTCAAGGATGATCGGTATCTTGGGATCCTCCTCCATATCCAGGATAATGAAATCTGTGGGAATAATACATCCACCCACTTCTATTGGCACGTCTTTCAATATTTCCATTGGGTATCTACATGAATGGTCAGCTAATTGCAGTGCCATAGTAGTCAGTTTAATGTTTTGGAGTCCCAGCTTCTTATATAAGGAGTACGGAAGTAGACTAACGCTGGCTCCCAAGTCGTAGAAAGCTCTCTGTATGAGTTCAGAACCAATTTTTCAAGGTATGGAAAAACTCCTTGGGTCTTGAAGTTTCGGTGGAATATTTTCCATAAGTAGAGCGCTGCAATTTTTGTTAATGCTACGGTCTCGAAGTCGCCCTTTTGCCTCCTATTAGATAAAATTTCCTTTAAAAAGGAAAGATTTTAACAAAATTAAAATCACTCTTTAATCCTTTGTAGATAGCTATAAAAGGAAAGATTTTAAAATTTTAAAACTCTCTTTTTTAAAACAATGAGGATGGTTATAAAAGGAAAGATTTTAACAAAAATAAAATATTCCTTTTATTCCTTTAGTGGATGCTAAAATGGAAAGTTTAAACAAAATTAAATCTTTCTTTTAACCATTGTAGATAACTATAAAAAAAGAAAGATTTAAAAAAAAATATTTTAAAACAAAACTTCCTTTCTCTTCCAGTAGTGGCCAGCCACATCTTGGACACCAAGATATGCTTGGGCCGGCCACCTCTAAGACTCCAAACAATGCTTGGCTGACCCCCCTTGCTCCAAGCAAGGATGTGTTCGGCCCATTACTTGGGTAAGAAGTGGACTTTGTGGATACAAGGTTTTATAGAGGCTACAACAGGGACCGAGATGAGAAATTGGTTTTGGTCTCTCGATGAGCTTGAGCTTCCTGTGTTCACCCCGAACACCCAACTCAAGTTCATCAATAATAACTCATACCAATAAAGAGTTATTATTGAACTACCACACCAATCTCAAATTATATTTATAGGCTCCTTCTTATCTTGAGTGCGTTAGTCTCCCTGTGTTTAAGATATCGAATGCCCAATAATTAAATGTGTTACTGATAACTCATTTAATTAATATCTAGCCCCAAGAGTAGTACCACTCTACTTTATTATCATGTCAGACTAAATCCACCTGAAGGTTTACATGATAATCCTTATGAGCTTCTCAAGGGGACATCATCAACATAGATTACTAGGGCACAATTTCCTTCCATAATCAACAACACACCATATAAATAATATCATTTTCAACTTATCGGGCCTATTAATTTATCGAACTAAATCTCACCCATTGATAAATCAAAGAAATAAATACTAAGTATACGTGCTTGTTATTATATCGGGATTAAGAGTACGCACATCCATAATAACAGATATTTTGTTCTTTTATGTAATCAGTATAAAAAGAAATAATCTCAAATGACCCTACTCAATACACACATAGTGTACTAGTGTAATTTTATAGTTAAGATAAACTAATACTAAATTACACTACAACCACTCCAATGGTTTGCCCCATTCCATCTTGGTTGTGAGCTACTATTTATAATTTATAAGGAACTGATTACATGATCTTCTGTGTCACACCAAACACCATGTTATCTACAATATAAATTAAATGAACAACTACATCTAACATAAATGTAGACATTTGACCAATGTGATTCTTATTTCAAAATAAATGTTTACAAAAAGCTAGGCTTTTAGCATACATCCTAACAGTGCCAATTGGCATGGTTGTGTGAACTTCGGGCTTAGCTCCTGGGACATGGCCGTGCAGGGTTGCACGACCGTTCCTTGCTTGGCTTTGGTCATGGGGGGGCACGGTCGTGCAGGGTTGCACTGCCATGCACTGATCTGCCTCTGGTTGGCCGCACGACCGTGCAAGAGTTGCACGACCGTGCACTGCTCCTCTTATATTTGGCCACACGGCCGTGCGAGGTTGGACGACCGTGTTCTCTAGCTCGTTCTGGTGCGTCGACAATCGCTGTTTTTGCTCCAAAAGTTGTCCCTCTCAACACAAAACCAAACAAATAGAAGATATCTGAATAAAAGAGTATATATGATGAGTACATGATAAAAGAGGCAACCATGCAAAGAATATATACATATAAAGCATGTGAATGCGCGTTAAAACATGCATAAATGATCATAATATTTACGCACATCACACCCCCAGACTTGAACATTTGCTTGTCCTCAAGCAAAACGTTGCAAACTATGTTCATGAGCGCCTAGCAATGTTTCATAATCCCAAGTGCATTTTTCTAACTCTATCAACTAGTTTCATTGATAAGCACGATTGTGGAGTAATCTAAGTATGCCCGTATCATAAGTTCTTTGTGCTCGGTGCAATAAGTAACTCAAACTCTTCAAGTTTCAATTTTCTATCCTAGTTAAGTCGTCATACAATTGAGTTCCTAATGTTCCCGGTGATAGACACTTACCTGCCGCACACTTGGTTCATTTTTCTTAAATTACACAAGGTCTCAAAGGATACTACTCGGAATCAAGAAAAACATAACATTCATTTCCCCAGTAACCTAACTCGGTCTCAAAGGGGTGAATTGTTAGTTTCCACTCACGACAACTATTTTTTTATCCCTTATTCAATTTTTTTTTTGTGTCACAAATGCGAGATGAATATGTTGGGATTTAGATTTTTCCAAATAAGCTTCCATGATCCGAGGTCATCCAGTAACCAAAATGTAAATAAGGAATCACCATGGGAACAAAAGTACTGAACAATTTGGATGAATCATAACTATTTCAAAAAATATTTCTACTATTCAAGCTTAAGTACTTAAGTGTAGTGAAAATAAGATCCTTAAGGTTAGGCCAAAACTTATATCAAACTCCATACAATACTTAGCTTATTTCATGCTACTAAAGATAGAGAAAGGAGATACACCAAACATACTAACACTATCTTGACAACACATGAACTAAGAAAATGCTAGTCATTTTGCTATCGGACAAGTAGCAGAAAAAGTAGAAGGTTTGATATTCTCAAATATGCCTCAAAACTAGAAATATGAAACTCATAAAATGCGAATAAACAAAGCAAAGTGCAAATGAGATGCAAATAGAAATATGGAACGAATAAAATGCGAATAACAAAGTGGACTAATAAAATATGCAAAATAGAAAAATAAAATATGCAGATAGGAAAGAAAACTCAACTCGACTTAGGTTATGCAGACACAACACCCCCCTAGACTTAAACTTTTCATCGTCCCGATGAAATCAATACGGTGGCGGGGGTGAGGGATAAGGGGGTCCCCGATGTGTGCCAGGGGGAAATCTAGGCATATCAAGAAGATGACCAAGGTGTTGATGATATTGATAAAGGGTATCTACTTGTTGTCTAGTGATATCCATATATCCATAAAATTCCTCATTCCTTCCTGGTCAACCTTATAGTCCTGAACGAACCTTGTCACCTGACTATGGAAGTCCCTAGTAAACTAAAAATGATCCTGTACCTCCCTAAACTGGTCGTCAAATAACTTGAAGCGACCCTCCAACAATTATTGTTGGGTATTTTACTTCTCATGAAGGGAGTCTAAGGAGGCATGGAAGTCAGAAAAATCAAATCTAGAGGGTCCCGTGCCATAGGCAAAAGAGTGCCTAGGAGGTTCCGTAAATCAGGAAAGCTGCGGGAATCCTGATGACGAGGCCTCTTGGTGGTACACGGTTTCTTCTATAATGGAGGGGATAGTTTCGGGGATAAAGTCAATAATCACCCAGTTCATAGGGTTATGAACTGAAGTGTGCTCAGGGTAAGGAATGGATAATGGAAAATCATTGTTTCTAGGGAAGGCAAACTCATTCTCATCCCGACAAATCATCTTCATAGCAAGACAAGAATCGATATCGATCTTATCATTACTATGAATCACCTCTAATCCATCAAGCTCACAACCCAGATTGAATGCTATTTGGGTGATCAATCCACCAAACACTATCATCCCCAAAGATGCCTTAGCTGCCCTCAACAAATTTTGCAAGATATGAAATTCGGAATCAAAATCTACTTTATTCAACATCACCCAAGGAGAATAGAGTTCTACCTTTCTAACCACCCCATCACTCTCTCCTCGACCACAGATCGTTTTTCTCATCACTCGGTGAAGGTATCTAAAGGTCGAGTTTTGCATGCGGGATGCCTTGGCTCTAGAGGGTTCATAAGGGTCTTTTGATCCGATTATTGACATCAAAAATTCATTCCATCTAATCTCATCATCAAATCCACGAGACCACCAATGGGTAAACTAAAACAATTATTAAAATTACTAAAAGTTTACCAAACTTCTTTATTCATCATCCTAAAAGTTATGACCCCTACGTAGTCATCCTCAGACGAAAATTTAACATCAAGCAAGCTAAAAAATTCAATGACTAGGCGGGGGTAAGTCAGTGCATGAGCGTACATAATATCATTCCAATCTAAAGAACTAATCATCAAATCTACGTCATCCCTAATTCCTAGCATATCCATAGTAATGAGGTCCATATATTTAGTGCATATAATTTTTCTAACGACAAGGATATCATATCTAGCTTTTTGTTCATGATTTCTAAAAATAATATTGAACTCGTTTTCGTTACCTTCATCACGTGCCACCCTTTTTCCTTTGCCTTTTGAAGAAGACGCCTTCCCTTTGCCTTTGTCGCTTCCCGGTGCATCTCCTTCCCCAGATCCACTGCTTCCTCGATGAAGTCTCTTTAAGATCTATGACATGGTGTGCAAGGTTTTGGGGAATTTCTTGTGGAGATGGGTCTTAAGGATGGGAGAGGAGGAGAAGGAAGGAAAATAGGGGAGTTGCATCTCTCTTTCCGGATTTGTGGCTTGAAGAAGTGTTAGATCTAGATGTAGATCTAAGCAAAAATGAACTCTAGAGGTGGGAATTAGGGTTTGATGAGGTGTAGTGGGGAGGAGAAGGCTTTTGGGAGAGAAGGAGATAGAAATTAGGGCTTTTGGAAGAGTAGGCGGTGCACACGGGTAGGGGCACGGTCGTGTCTTATAGACATGGCCGGGTTAGGTGGGGTTCTACACGGCTGTGCCAATTGGCACGACCTCCTCTTTTCTTCCTTTGACCAAAGTCGTACGGTCGTGCCGGTTGGCACGACCCATGCCTCATTCTTCTCTGCATAGGTTGCACGATCGTGCCAATTGGCACGACCTGAGTCTTCTTCCTCTCTGGCGGTCTCGCTCAATCATGCCAATTGGCACAACCCATGTTCTTCTCTTCTCTGCATAGGCCACACGGCCGACTCCTTTAAGCGCATGGAGACTCGCCTTTCACCATTTTGGTTCCTCTGACGCCTCCACGCCCATGAAATGCTCACGGCCAGCTCGTGAAGGCTCTTCACATCCTGAAAATGAATACCCAAAAATAATAGAAGTACTCAACTTGAACTTACTAGATAAACAAAATGATGAACTGAATGATGAACTAAAAAGAAAAACCCTTGGGTTGCCTCCCAAGAAGCGCTTGTTTTAGGTCTTTAGCTCGACCCCGTTTCAGTTAATGTGGACTAAATCCGTGGAAGCACGACTCTCCTCCTAGGGTTAATGCTCCAATCTGCGCCTTTAGTTTCGCTCGGGCAGGACAAATGTATTTCTTATTGCTCGTTGGAGGGGAACTCTCATGGAAATTGCATCCTCGACTTTGTGTACATTGATTCTACTAGAATTTCCCTGAGAATAGGGGTCGTATATAGAGGAATCAGATAAATCAAATTCAATCCTTTCTTTACAGATCTCCAAGGATAACTTGTGACTTTTCACATCAATGAGGGCTCCAAGGAATGGTCTTTCAAGGATGATCGGTATCTTGGGATCCTCCTCCATATCCAGGATAATGAAATCTGTGGGAATAATACATCCACCCACTTCTATTGGCACGTCTTTCAATATTTCCATTGGGTATCTACATGAATGGTCAGCTAATTGCAGTGCCATAGTAGTCAGTTTAATGTTCTGGAGTCCCAGCTTCTTACATAAGGAGTACGGAAGTAGACTAACGCTGGCTCCCAAGTCGTAGAAAGCTCTCTGTATGAGTTTAGAACCAATTTTTCAAGGTATGGAAAAACTCCTTGGGTCTTGAAGTTTCGGTGGAATATTTTCCATAAGTAGAGCGCTGCAATTTTTGTTAATGCTACGGTCTCGAAGTCGCCCTTTTGCCTCCTGTTAGATAAAATTCCCTTTAAAAAGTTTATGAACTTCGGCATTTGGTGCAGTGCATCTATCAGTGGTACTTCTACGCAAATTTCCTTGATCTTCTTCAGGAATCGGTTGAACTCTTCATCCTTTTGGGATGTTATCAGTTTCTGAGGGAAAGGAATTGTTTGACTTTGTGGTGGAATTTGAAGAGTTCCTTCAACTTTCTTGGTGATCTCCTCTCCATCCTTGTTCTAGATTTGATTGGGGGGTTAGGGCAGAGGGCTCTTCCTCTGAGTCAGGTCCTTTTTGAGTAGGGATTTGGGGGTCTCCCAAAGTACATCCGCTCCTAAGCTTGATGCGATTGCAGTGTTCCACTGGGTTTATATCTGGCTTTCCTAGAAATGTTCCCTGTGCTCTTGAGAAGGACTGGGCTATCTGGCTATCTTGCATCTTTTAATGTTTCTCAGAATTTTCCATTCTTTGAGTCAATTACTTGATCTCATTCTTCATCTCTTTTTGCTCTAAGAGAGCTTCTTCAAGCATCTTTTCGATTCTGGACAGTTGTGAAGGTTGCTGTTGATAAGTTTGTTGTCTAGATGGGTAGCTTTGTTGCCCAAGTTGATAACTTTGTTTCGAAGGCCCTTAGTCTTGATTGTTCCAATATGAGAAATTTGGATGGTTCCTCCATTCAAGGTTATATGTGTTGGAGTATGGATTGTTCTGCCTTTGGTTGTAACTGACTATCGCATCGCATTGCTCAAGTTGGTTTATCTGTGCTTGTATTGGCCCTAAGGGGCAAGTATCATGAGCATGATCCGTACTTCCGCAAGTTTCGCAAACATAAACTATTGCATTGGCCGTGTTGTTTCCCATGGCCTTAAGCTTCTTGGTCAGAGCGTCCAGCTTTGCAGACATGAGTGTGACTGCATCTACGTCGAATTTTACTGACGCCTTTATTGGATTCCCTGAGAAAGAACTACCAGATCTTTCAGTTGCCCACTGATGGTGGTTCTATACCACATTCTCTATGATCTCTTTAGCTTCATCAAGGCTCTTGTTCATTAGTGCTCCTCCTACTACAGAGTCGAGGGATACCTTCGTGTGATAGTTGATTCCATTGTAGAAGGTGTGTAGAACCAACCATTTCTCAAGGCCATGATGGGGGCACTGTCTCAGAATACTTTTGAATCTATCCCAGGCTTCAAATAATGATTCTGAGTCTATCTGTTTGAAGCTAGCGATCAAGTTCCTCATGTGGGCAGTTTTGCTCAGTGGGTAGAACATGTCCAGAAATTTCTGCTCACACTGCTCCCAAGATGATATGCTGTTTGCTGGAAGGGAATTTAGCCACTGCTGGGCTATGTCTTTTAGGGAAAATTCGAAAAGAAGCAATCTTACTGATTCTGGAGGGACCCCATTCACTTTCATAGTTCCGCAAATCTCGTAGAAAAATTCTAAGTGGTGGTTTTGATCGTCGTGTGGTCCTCCCCCAAATTGATTTTGCTGAACCATGTGGATCACTGCAGACTTGATTTCAAAATTGCTAGCTTCGATTGGCGGTTGAGTGATGCTAGATCGAACCCATCATACATAAGATGTTGCATAATCCTTCAACAGTTTATCTGCCATTTCTGAAGATACTTGTGCGGCTTGAAATGCTTCTTGTAAGTTTCTTCTTCTCAAGAAAGTCCTATCAATCTCTGGATCAAACGACAGAAGTTGTCCTGAAAGATTAACTCTTCGTATGCAAAAATAATATCTGGAATAAAATACAGAAAATAAAGAAAAACAAAAATAGAATTATTTATCTCTAAAATGCAGAATGTTAGAAAAAGGAAAAATAAAGGAAAAAAAAAACAAAGTCTAGTCTAATCTAATATGATTATCACTAATGTTATAGACGCAGTCCCCGGCAACGGCGCCAAAAACTTGTTACGATTCTACAAGTGAACGGATTCATCGTCAGTAATAAAGATTATCAATCCCACGAGAACAGGTTTTAAGCACTAGCGATGGCTCATATAGGATTAGCTAAATTACCGATGGTTGTAAATTATCTAAAGAAAAGAGATTTGGAAATGGAAACGAGAACTAGCAAAGAAGAAGTAATAGACTTGGTTTATGAAGAGTCCTAGGAGTTCGGTTTCATTATGGTGGTATCGATGTATCACATTCTATCCTTTACTCATTGTCCATCAACATGCATTCGCTGAAAGCTGAAGTATCTATTCTTAGGTACCAAATAAAGAAGATCCTTATGAAATTCTGTTACGGTTAACCCCTGTCACTAGGGCACCTCGGTAGATCACAAGAACACTACTCTAATTGGTGTCACTAAGGATAGAGATAAGGAGCTTAGTTTGGTCTCTTACTTCCTTGTGGAGGAGTTGCCTCTCCTTTCAAGGAAGTACCCTAGATGTCCGTGAACGGGTTGCCCCTATCACTAGGGCCCCTCGGGTGTACAATCTAAGATATTCTCTCTATGAGATAGTCAATTCCTACACAATCAATTAACACGATATAGAGATCGAGTAGTCGAAACAAAGTAAGCGAAATCATCCAATGAAATAGAGGCAAAAGTATGAGTCTTACATCAAACCAATCCACAACTACTCCCTCATCCTAGAACAAGGAATCTACTCCATAGACGCTAGAGAAAATCCCGAAGACATAATGTTAAGCATACAATTCTCAAATAAGAAGAGAGAAAGAGAAAAGATGCTTATCCAACAACGACGAGTGATCTTCGAATCCAATTCCTTTGCTTCTGGGGTTGATGTGGTGATGAAGGATCGCTGGACGGAGGTCTTGGACAACGTGGAATGGCACCAAGTCGATTCTCTCTCTAACGGCTTGCTTCTCGTCTCCCCTCTTTGAGAAAAAGGGTTAAAACCCTTTTATAGGCTAGGGCGCGGCTGCAGCGACATGGTCGTGCCAATATGGCACGGCCGTACCCTTTTCTGTCTATGGCCGCACTGCACGACCGTGCCAATTGGCACAACCATGTGAACTTCTGGCTCGGCTCCTGGGACACGACCGTGCAGGGTTGCACAGCCATTCCTTGCTTGGCCTCGGTCTTTGGGGGGGCACGACCATGCAGGGTTGCACAGGCGTGCATTGATCTGCCTCTGGTTGGCCGCACGGTCATGCAAGAGTTGTATGACCGTGCACTACTCCTCTTCTATTTGGCCACACGACCGTGTTCTATGGCTCATTCCGGTGCGTCGACAATCGCTATTTTTGCTTCGAAAGTTGTCTCTGTCAACACAAAACTAAACAAAGAGAAGATATCCAAACAAAAGAGTATATATGATGAGTAAATGATAAAAGAGGCGATCATGCAAAGAATATATACGTATAAAGCAAGTGAATGTGCGTTAAAACATGCATAAATGATCATAATATTTACGCACATCAAATATCTTTCACCAAGGTTTTCTAAAATAATTTTGAAATAGTTTTAAATGCAATTTCCAACCATGCTTTATGGGTTAAATGCACGTGACTTACATATTAGCATAGTGTAGTTTGGTTCTAACTCCATCCAATCTTGGCTCAGTTGGCATGGTTTGATCAAGCTTGAATCTAAGGTTGATGGTTTTGGACAACACTTCTTATTCTTTCGTATCCAGTAGATTTCCTCAGAGTGGTTCGCTTTGAGGAAGTTGTGCTTCCATTGTTGTCGATCACATCTCTGACCAGCAGCATCATCGTCCACCAAAGTCAAGAGGTTTCTGAGTGACATCAGTTTGCGGTTTATTTCCTCAATGGTTCCATAAGTGACAAGCAGAACACTTCTCGGATTTGATGTGAGAATTGGATTGATTAATTAGGATTTATTTGTTGTTCATGTTTGATTTTGTAGTTATGCTCTTATGCATATTTGATTGTTTATTATTGCACTTTGTTTACATTCATTTATTCATGTTTGAGTTTTTTGTTTTGTTTTCATATTATATCTATTAATGATTAAACTTGTGTTGTAGGGTGACAATGCAATGCATGTTTGTCATTGATAGTTAGATAGGATTATATATAATTCTTCTCGCATGTTATTTCTGTTGATGATATTATTTATAGTGTAGAGTGGCACTACATTATGGGTTCATTATTGATGGTCAGATAGGACTTTCATTTATTGCATTAGGTTTAGAGAACAACCCCTAAAATACCCCCCTTGCTTCAATTTTGTCTGAAAGTAAATGCCCTTCCATTGGTTCCATGTGAGAGACGACCCGACCCCTCTACTATACTACCTTAGTATAGACTAAGGGGTTTGGTTAATTATAAATTGTTAATTTAATTTACGCAAGTGACAGATGCGACCATATCAAGAACCTTCATTATTATGAGTGCTCAAGGATGAGAATTGGAAACAATGAAAGATTGGAAATATTCATTATAGATATATGGGTGCTCTAGGGTGAGCATACGATATATACTCAAGGGTGAGCATAGGCTCAAGGTTGAGCATGTGACATATGCTCAAGGGTGAGCATATGATACAATGAAAGTATGGGACTTCCATTGCGTTCCTTTGACAAAATTGATTCGTAAGAGGAAGAGTTTTTAATGTGTGTCAAAAGAAAATAAAATATGGGGTTTAAGTTAGAAATCTAGATTCATGCTTCGAGCATGGGATGAAGTTGGAGTTAGTCTAATATGGGTTAGCCTAACTTAAACATATTATTAAACATCAAAAAGTGAGAGATTGTTAGAAAATTATTGGTGCAATTATTCTCCAGGTCAAGGTTAACTAGTTTGACTAAGCTCAAGTAGATTTGAGCTTGAGTTTTGATGTTTGGATAATATTTTGTGGACAACATGTTTGGACAATATGTTATTAGAGAATATGTGAGAAAGGTCAAGTGGGTCAGTACTTGACTAGTAAAGTTCTAACCAGAGGTTAGGCAAGGCAAGTCCTAACTCGAGGGTTAGGCAAAGGAAAAGTCCAAGTGGGTACGGGAGGACCACACATTGGCAAGAAAAGTCCAAGTGGGTCAAGGAGAGCGCATGTTGGCAAGGAAAGTCCAAGTGGCTCAAGGAGGGCGCACGTTGGCAAGGAAAGTCCTAAGTCGAGGGTTAGGCAAAGGAAAGTCCAAGTGGGTCAAGGAGGACTGCATGTTAACAAGGAAAGTCCAAATGGATTAAGGTGAATTGCACGTTAGCAAAGGAAAGTCCTAATTGCGGTTAGGCAAAAGAAAGTCTAGGTGGGTCAAGGGGGACCACACGCTGGTAAGAAAGTTCAAGTGGATCAAGGAGGATCACATGTTAGCAAAGGAAAGCTCTAACTACAGTTAAGTAAATGGAAGTTCAAGTAGATCAAAGAGGACCATATGTTAGTAAGGTAAAGTCCTATCTATGGTTAGACAAGAGGAAAGTTTAAGTGGGTCAAGAAGGACTGCACTTGGTGAATGGAAGTCCAATGAGAAGTTGGCAAAGTCCAAGTGGATCAAAAGGTTGACCAGACACTTGGTGGAGAAGTCCCAAGAGGTCACGGTTGACTGGAGATTGAGCAAGGGAACCCTAAACTTGGGTTAAGTAAGCTAGGATTGGGTAATCGATTAGGTAATGGATTGGGTAATCGATTAGGTAATTGATTGAGACCTATGCCAATCGATCAGCTGATCAGCTGATCAATTCATGAAGTGCATAGTGAATCGATCAGCTGATCAATTCACCCTGAACTCAATCGATCAAGTGATCGAATGGAAAGTGGTTTTCGTGAAGCACAGTGTATAGCACTGTGCTGAATTGATTGGGAAGAATTTCAATCAATTGAGGATATTACGAGAGGCTAAATTGATTAGCTAATAAATTAAGCTTGGTCGCAAGTGAACAGAGAGCTTATGAATCGATTAGGTGACCAATTGAAGCTGCTTAATCTATTGGGAGAAACTTGCGAGCGTAAAAAGGACTTCGTAATCGATTGGGTGATCGATTAAGAAGGTTCATAATCAATTGACTAATCGATTAAGTGACTAAGAAAAGAGATGTTGAAGGTTTAGACGACTAGATGTGCTTATATCTGATGTGACAATCAATTGGGAATAAGGTCAATCGATTGAGAGCCCTAATCTATGGGATATAAAGGAGACGATGAAGATTCAAACTCAACTTCTTCTTCTCCATTTTCTTTACCTTCGATTCTTGGACGATTCTAGGAGACGTGTTGTTGCACTCCCGAGTCTACAAGAGGCATTTCCAGATCAACAAGAGATCAAGAACAAGGTTTTATATTGTTGTATTTATTTACATGTTTTTGTTGCATCTACTGTTGTATTCTCTCATGTACTCTTGTGTTTGAGTTTGTACAATGCTTCTCCGCATCCATGAAGGAGGTTTTCATAGTGTATCTGTGAGTGAGGAGAAGTGGACCCTTGGATTAGTCACCTCAAGGAGGTGAATACTAAGTAAAATCAAGGGTGCTAGCATGTGGAGTCTTCGCTTCGATTATCTGCTACAACAAATCATTGAGGAAGTGAGTAGAGCTAATCACACCCCCCTTTGACTTGCCGAAGTATCCTAACAATTCTCACTCCATGTCATCCATCAGGTATAACTAGAATAAAAGTTATTTCATTAAATTTTATTATGTGGTTATGTCTTGCAGATGTTGTATCCTATATGCATGTGATGCATATGTGGTAATAATTAGTGCAATTATTATTTGTCTTCCACTGTGCATGTTTACGAAATATATTTTAGTATGTATCCTCATTAGGCTCCTTAACAAGTACAAAGTGCCACACTTGATTTCTCTCAAATTGGACTAGTTCTTCTTACATTATTATGATCTAGTTAGGGTCAGCTAAAACTTCTTCTATAGTTTTTAGTTCAATCTTTGATATTTGGGCTATTTGACTTAAGTTTCTATATGATGGTCGAGTTCTGACTCCTTGAGTTGGATCTCTCAAAATTTGGTCAACTGAGTGATTTGTTCTTATTCTAGATGTTCTTATATTAGGATCAATACTTGTTTCATCTAGATGGTTTGTGTTAGGTTCAGGTCTAGGTTCATCATCTTCTAGATTTCTAACATGTTGTTCATTAATTAAATTAATTGAGTTAGATTGATTATTGTCTTCATCAAATGTAATATTGGTTGTTTCTGTTGGTTTCTACTCGGAAAACCTAGAGGTTCCACTGTACAAAAATTTTGTACAAAGGTCTGAACCTTTTCCTAGCTACCATGTGTTCTTTTAAATTAAATTTTGGATCGCCTGCGGAACTTAACACGTTTGATCCAAAACTTAATCTATTTGTTCTTTTAGGTTTTGACTTGGATCTCCTGCGGAACTTAACACGTTTGATCCAAATCACCTAAGTTATTAATTTCATTAAATATTAATTTCCAAAATTGGTTTCCAGTACTAACGTGGCGAGGCACATGGCCTTCTTGGATATGGGAGCAACCACCACCGACTAGATAAAACCTTTTAAGAAAAGATAATATTTAATTTCCTAAAATAACTTTAGGTCAACCGAAAAGAACAATCAAATCACAAGGAAAAGAAAAACAAAAGAACACTATATCGAAAACAAATTCGAAACACTAGAATCGTATGCCTCTTGTATTTAGTATTATTTCCAAAAATAACTAGTATGATGCGGAAAGAAAAAAATACTAGTTATACCTTTTAGAAAGACCTCTTGATCTTCTACCGTATTCCTCTTCTAACCTCGGACGTTGTGTGGGCAACGATCTTCCGAGATGAGAACCACCAAAGCACCTTCTTCTCCTTTCTTCAAATTTCGGCCAAGCACAAAGCTTCCAAAAGATGAAGATATTTTCCACCAACCAAGCTCCAAGGGTTGTAAGCTTTCTCTCCTTCTTCCTCAAGCTAGATCCGGCCACCAATTAAAACTCCATGAGCATGAAGAGGTTCGGCCACAATGAGAAGAAGAAGAGAAGAAGGAAGGGCCCGCCACACCACCAAGGAAAAGAGGGAGAAAAATAGAATAGATTCGTTAGCCTTGAAGCCTCCTCTACCCCCTCTTTTATAATCCTTGATCTTGGCAAATAAGGAAATTTTAATAACAACTTCCTTAATTCTTTTTCCATTGAAAAGAAAAATTTATTTAATTAAAAATAATTTTCTTTCTCAATTTTATTTGGCCGACCATATAAAAGCTACAAACAAGGAGAGTTTTAATTAATTAAAACTTCCTAATTTGTCTCCAGAAATTTATAAAAATTTCTCCAATAATTTTAATCCCTTTATGATTGGTTTATAAAAAGAAAATTTAATAAATTAAAATCTTTCTTTTAAACATGTGGATAAAAAGAAAGTTATCTCTAAAAATTAAAATCTCTTTTAATCTACAAATAAGGAAAGATATCAAATCTTTTCTTAATCTTTTGTAGAAACTTATAAAAGAGAATATTTAATTTTAAACTCTCTTTTAAATCATGAACATGGTTAAAAAGGAAAGTTTTCTTAAAATTTAAAATCCCCTTTAATCAACAAATAAGGAAAGATTTCAAATTTTAAACTCTCTTTTCAACATGTTAGATGATTTACAAATAAGGAAAGTTTTTACCAAAAATTAAAACCATCCTTTTAAACTACATATAAGGAAAGAGATTAATCTCTTCTCTTAATCTTTTGTAGAAAGTTATAAAAGGAAATTTTTAATTTTTAAACTCTCTTTTAAAATCATGATATCCACATAAGAAATAATTTTAATAAAAATCCTTTTTAATATTCTAGTGGCCGGCCACCTAAGCTTGGGACCCAAGCTTTGGCCGGCCACCAACTTAACTCATCCACTTGGTCTTGGCCGGCCCTAGCTTGGGTTCCAAGCTAGCTTGGCCGGCCCCATTGGATGGGTAAGAAGGTGGGTATGCGGTGGGTATAAATCTCTATATACTTGAGGCTACGATAGGGACCGAGAGGAGGAAATGGTTTTGGTCTCCCGATAAAATTAAGCATCCCGTGCTCGCCCCGAACACACAACTTAATTTTATCAATATTAATTCATTCCACTAGAGAACTATTATTGAACTACCGCACCAATCCCAAATTACATTTTGGGCTCCTTCTTATTATGAGTGTGTTAGTCTCCCTGTGTTTAGGATAATAAAAGTCCACTAATTAAGTAAGTTACTGACAACTCACTTAATTAATATCTAGCTCCAAGAGTAGTACCACTCAACTTCATCATCATGTCGGACTAAGTCCACCTGCAGGGTTTAACATGACAATCCTTATGAGCTCCTCTTGGGGACATTCTCAACCTAGATCACTAGGACACAGTTTCCTTCTATAATCAACAACACACACTATAAGTGATACCATTTCCCAACTTATCGGGCTTATTGATTCATCGAATTAAATCTCACCCATTGATAAATTAAAGAAATAAATATCAAATATATGTGCTTGTTATTATATTAGGATTAAGAGCACACACTTCCATAATAACTGAGGTCTTTGTTTCTTTATAAAGTCAGTATAAAAGAAACGACCTCTAATGGTCCTACTCAATACACTCTAAGTGTACTAGTGTAATTATATAGTTAAGATAAACTAATACCTAATTACACTACGACCTTCCAATGGTTTGTTCCTTTCCATTATGGTCGTGAGCTACTGTTTATAATTTATAAGGTACTGATAACATGATCCTCTGTGGGTGACACCACATACTATGTTATCTACAATATAAATTAATTGAACAACTACATTTATCAGAAATGTAGACATTTGACCAATGTGATTCTTATTTCTAGATAAATGTTTATACCAAAAGCTAGGCTTTTAGTATACACTCTAACAGTTTCTTCAACTTTTAAAGTATGTTTGTTATGGACTTTATATGCCTTACTTGTTGTGGAGTACCCTAAAAAGATTCCATCTTTTGACTTAAATTTAAATTTTCTTAAGTAGTCTTTTGTATTTAATATATGTACTTTACACCCAAATACCCTTAAGTAATTTAAGTTAGGTAATTTCTTATAATAGATTTCATAAGGGGCTTTGTTATATAGTTTTTTTTTTATTAAAATTCTATTTTGGATATAATAGATTATACTAATTGTCTTAGCCCAGAATTGATTAGTTAGATTATATTCATTTAACATGGTTCTAGCTGTTTCTTGTAGAGTCCTATTTTTTCCTTTCTACTATTCTATTTTGTTGAGGAGTTCAAGGGTAGGGAAATTCATGGTGGTAACCATTAATTTGGCAAAATTCATTAAACTTATGTTTGTCAAATTCTCCTCCATGATTAGTTCTTATCCTTTTAATTTTAACATATTTTTCATTTTCTATTAATTTACATAAAGTGTTAAAATTTTCAATGGTTTCATTTTTGGGGTTTAAGAATTTCACCCAAGTAAATCTTGAGTAATCATCAATTATTACTAAGCTGTATTTGTTTTCACTTAGTAACTTAGCTCCGTGAGAATTAAAAGTATAGGAGTTAAAGAATTGGATTGGTTTGATTTAAATTAGTTGATTTTGTTTATTTTCCTTGTGAAAAACATTACATATTGTATTTTCAAAGTTTTTTTAATTTAGCTAGACCTCTAACTAACCCATTTTGACTCATCTTTGAGTGAGTTTTAAGTGAGTGTGACCCAGCCTTCTATGTCACAACTTAGTTTCTTTTTGTTGTGTCAGTAGACACTTAAGTGAGGAGCTTGATAGATTTATTATATAGATATTATTTTTCCTAATTTTCTTAAGTATTGTTTTAGGACTTTTTATATTTTTAAATAAGCATTCTAAGTTAAAAAATGTCACTAGGTAACCAAAGTCTCATAATTAACTAATACTAAGTAGATTGAATTCAAATTTATCTACTAGCAGTACTTTACGAATAACAAAAGTTGAACTCAATTCAATATTACATGTTCTAATTACCTTAAGTTTCTCATTATTACCAAATGCAACTAATCCTAGGTTCTTGAGTTTCAGTTTGGTAAACTTTAATATGTCTCCAGTCTTGTGTCTGGAGCATCCACTATCGAACATCCATTGATCCATATCTTTAAGTTCCTACACATAAAGTATTTTAATTTGGATTCAACTTTCAGTGATTTTGAGATATAGTGATTGATTTCACCTAGTTATTCCATCTCACCCAATCTAGGTTATCAAACATATTAGTCCTATGGGTTATTTGTGAGAGGGAAATCAATGTAAACAGTTATGCAGATTTTATTAGTTTTTGGGTTAATTTAATTTAAGGCTAATTTAAAGTTAATTAGGGTTTAATTAATTTAAGGTTAATTTAAAGCTAATTAATTTAAGGTTAATTTAAAGTTAATTAGGGTTGAATTAATTTAGGTTTAATTTAAATTTAATTTAGGCTTAATAAATTTAAGGTTAATTTATGTTTGGTTATGTTGGAATGATTAAGCTAATATTAAATTAGTCCTAAAATTCATTTCACCCTTTTTTTAATTTTCAAATAGGGAACCTTATAGGTTTTTTGATATGGTTATTAATTTATCTTTATGAATTTAGTTTGAATTCTAAGGATTTATTGATATTTGAGTTAGATTTAGATTTAAGGATTAGTTAGGTAAGTGCACATTTCAAAAATTGGATTCCCAGTTGTGACAAGGCACAGAGACCTTATTGGGTATCAGAGCAATGATCACTTTTAGAAAATGTCTTTTAAAGAAATTATACATTTAACTTTCTTCTTGAAAAACCCTGGTCTAACTAGTCTATGATATGACGAGGTAGCTTTGATTAGTTTCACTTAGCTAAGTAGAACAAGAAGGATACGCATTATCCTACTTGACTTCCTAAACTAAGCTTCCTTAACATACTATTATCTTGCCCCACCCTAGTAGTACATTGAACAAGTACAAACAAGCCTAAGTTATAATCTAACCATTCTAAATTAAATATAAAAATAATCATGCAAGAAAAAGTAGTAAATCAATCAAACATGCATCTCAAGAAAAGATTATCTTTGTATTGGCTCTCCTTGGGTCATAACCTCGATAAGATATGTCTAGGTAATGAATTTGACCCTTGGATATCCAATATTAGTTTGGTCTGACTTGATTAATCAAACTTGTTTTAGGGACCCATACTTGGACTTAGTTTTTAACGTATCGATTTATAATTGATAAGTAAGATTAAATATTATTCTAACCTTGTATCCGAGTCCTGATCGATTGTATACGACTCTTTATTTTCCAAGTATCATATCAAGATACTTAAAACATGAAATGAACCATTCCAATGTTTTTTTAAATTCTTTAACTTGAACTTTTAAGGTGAAATTTTCTTCCTCAAGTTGTTGTACTTGAGTTGAAGTTCCACTTTGAACTAGTTCAATAAAGAACTTGGGTTAGTCTCCTCCTTAAGGACTTTTACCTCCTTTGAAGTGACTTAACCCAGACATTGGACTCGGTTAATTTATGAGTCAAATAAGATATCATATTATACAATTTTTCAAGTAAAGTAGGACGGTTGGAACCTTATGAATCAGATACGGATCTGCGACTTAACTCAAACTCGGCTTCAATTTCAGTCTCGGACTCTATCTCGATCACTTGTTCTCATGCTGGTAGTGCAAGGAGGCTTACTTGAGATTGTTCTTCTTTGTCTGAGTCTTCCAACGAAGATTTATCCCATGTTGCTTGTATACCTTTTTTCTTCTTTACTTTTTGGTGTCTTTCAGATTTGGACACTCCGACTTAAAATGTCCTTTCTATTTGCACCCATAGTATCTTACTTCTCACTTATTTTTTGGAGTCAGGCTCGGTCATGATTGATTTCCCTTTATTTGGGTCACCTTCTTAATCTTGTGTTTGGTGAATCCTTTCTTCTTTTGTATAATTTTTGAGCTAGATTAAATAATTCGACAATGATCTCGTCATCATCTTAAGAATTTAATGTCTTCGGACTCTGGCTTGAATCAGGATTGGTACTTTGGCTCCTTTGTCTTGATTTTTTTCTATTAGTGAAGCAATCCCTTTCTCGGCAAGGCATTTATTAATCTGTTCATGCAATTTAAACTCTAAAAATAATTCATCTAACACAATGGTAGAAAGATCCTTTGAAACTTTATAAGCATCTACCATAGATGTCCATAAAGTATTCCTTAGAAAAGCATTGAGGGTATATTGTATGACATCATGAATTTCTACTTTTTATCCAATTGAGTGTAGATCGTTGAGTAGATCTTGAATTTGGGCTTGCAGTTGACTTGATGATTCTCCTTCCTACATTTTAATATTATACAATTTATTAAATATCAAATCATGCTTACTTACTTTTGTGTCAAAGGTCCCTTCGTGTAGCTCGATTAGCTTATCCCAAAGGACTTTGGCACTTTTGAACGGTCTGACTCGATTTAACTCTTCTTTCGTTAGGCCGCAATAGAGGGTTTGAGTAGCCTTTGCATTTGCCACGATTTTCTTCATCATATGTGGGTCCTAGTTTTTGCATCCCACCAGTACTCCATTTTTGTCAAACGGTAGTGTGAACCTAGTTTGAATAATGATGTTCCACCTAGGTCGTTAGGTGAAACTCCACCGAGGCCTTCTAGTAGCCTAAGTCTTCATCGGAGAAGAGTGGTGGTTGGGCGGTATTGTAACCTTCTTGATGGGCTATTTAAAGTAACTCTTGCACAACAAAGAAAAATGACATAGAATTTATCAAGGCTTGGTCTTGATTAGTAGTTCGGAAAAAGAATAATGAAAAAAAAGGAAAAAAAAAAAATACTTGAGTGATGTTGTACCAACTTCAAAAAAATAAAGAAATACATGAGAAAGATTATCAAAAAGGGCGATTGCACTGATTTTGATTAACAATGAAAAAATTGAAAACAATGAAAAAAATGCTCGAACGATGGTTGCACCAATTTAGAATGCTCCTGCTCTGATAACAATTTTAGAATCAAAAACACATTAGAGGGGGAGTGAATAACGCTAGTTGTTTTTTCATGATTTTTTTTAAACTTTGAGAGTAGGCAGCGGAAATGAAAGGGAAATAAACACAATGCTAATATAAGATTTGTTTTTATTTAGTTCACAGTCTATACTACTAGTCTAAGACTTGTGATCGTTAATTATTTTTGTTAAGCAATCCACTAAAGATTCGTCAAGTACAAGAAACTTTGATTAGAAATGATGAAATGCAACTAATAATAAATGAACAATTTTACTGACAACTTGAAAAAAATGTAGACTTGGATATTGTTGTTGGAGTAGCATTTTGGTGTCGTAGAAGAATTTTAGAGTAGCATGAACTGTGTTTGAGCATAGAATATCAGTATCTCAAGCTGCTGGTTGAAGGCTCTTTTATAGGCTATTTCAGGTTCCTGGATCCCTTCCAAGCGCCTCCATTGAAGCCTATCCGATCCACCTTCATCGCCAACTTATCCACTTCCAGGCTATTGGATCCTTTGAAGCGCTTCGATCACTGACGTGGTGAGTTCTGGACAAAGCTCTATCCTGGTCTAGTCTATCCCTTCTTAGGGACCTGGATCCCTACTAAGTTCCTAGATGCTGACATATGTTAACCAATCAGAGGTTTCCACCTCATCCTAACATGAACTAAGGTGATTAGGGTGCCTATATCCCTTTCAAATGCTCGTATTAACTTAGGACACCTAGATCCCTTCATGATACCTGAATAATCTCTTCTAGACTTTTTAACTTCTGCATCACTGATGTGTTCCTACAAGTATACGGGTGTCATTAAGTAATAAAATATCGATCCCATGAGAACTGTTGATTAAAAACTAGTTAACTTCATACAATGAATTATCAAGACAATCGAGTGTTGGTTCACAAATATTACGAAGAGAGAGATTGAGAGAAGAGAGAGAGTAGAGAGAATAAGCATAGGTGAGTGAAATGTGATAAATTCTAAGATTTTGGTTTTGTTATGACGCTAATTAATGTCTCTATGCATTGTTCATCTACCTAACTCCATGCTTACACTTGTGCTGAAATTCTAACTAAAGTCTAGCACAACCCCGCGCAGGTCGCACAGAAGAGTTTACCCAAGTTCTAACCCTATTAAGTAAAGAAGTAGCTCTAGAAAATCCGGTAATGGGATACCCCTGTCAATAGGGCTCATTGGTCATACAATACTACTTTCTAACGGTAGATTAATGCAATTAAGTAGAAGTAACCTAGAAAGTCCGGTTAAAGTGATACCCTCTATCACAGGGCCTTCCGGTCATACAATCGCTAGATTACACAAATCACTTCCTAATATTAATTTGAGAGAATCCTCTAAACTCTAATTAGTTTCCCTTCTGGGAATTACTCTCCGTTTCAAGGATGATACCCTTGAGAGTAGGGGATACCCTTTGTCACAGGTGATGTGCATAGATTTTATACACTTGTTTAGCATGTTTTGTTGCACATTCCGATATTTTACGCATGCTTTATCTATGTATTTTCATACTCCTTGCTTACTTTTAGCATATTTACTCTTCTTTGTTCGGAGATATGCTTTTGTGTATTTTCTGTCTACAGGAGTTGAATTTGGAGAGGAAATGATGTTCATGGCGAATCTAATCAACAAACGAAGGAAGGCAGTGCCGGCCATGTGTGCCACATGACCATGTCAAAGGAACAGGAAGGAAAATGACCTTAGTCGTGTGGAGCAAACCGGGTGTGTAGCATCAGCAGAAGAGGGGGCTGACATGGCCGTGTGGATTCACACGGCCATGTCATTATTGAAGTAGAATCAGAACACGACCATGTAGATCTACACGGTCATGCAACCTTTCCAGAGGCCAAGCATTGTCAGGCCGTGTGTGCTACATGTCCATGTAGCATTTTCAGAGGCCAAGATTGGCACAGCCGTGTGACTCACATGGATGTGTGTGCTGTCCAGAGACGAAGAATGGCATGACCGTGTGAATCTCACATGGCCGTGTGACCCTGGCCGAGAGCTAAGCAACTGAGGCCGTGTGAGATCCACATGGCCATGACACGGACCGTGTGGTGCCCAAACTCCTGCTCTATATAAAGAGTTCTTCTCCTTTGAGATGGGGGAGGCTCTCCCTATGGGGGGATCCAATCTTGAGGCTCTTATCCATCTTTTGGGTTTTGATCCGGTGACCTAAAGACGTTTCCATCAACGATTCGACTCTGGTAGAAAGGATTGGTTCCAAAGATCACTCATCGTCTCTAGATAAGCATTTCTTTTCTATCTTCTTGATTTGGATTGAAATATTTATGATCTTCTTATCTTCGGATATCTTCCTTTGTTTCATGTGGTAGATCTTCTTGTTCTAGAATGGAGGTAGTATTTGTGATGTGAATTGATGTAAGATCTCAAGGATTTGCCAACTTCCTATTTCAATGATGTTGTTATGCTTTGTACCTATTCAATCTTATGTGGATTGTTGTGTTTGGATATAATTACTATTCTTGATTGGATGTTTGTATATCTTGTGGATCTTGTAGAGGTATTCTCTAGATCATATGATCGAGGGGCGTTGTGATAGGGTTGCCCCGTTAACGGACGTCTTGGAGATCACCTTGAAAGGTGAAGCAAGCATCTACAAAGAAGTGGGATAGATAGATGTATTGTTCCCTATATCTTGATGTGAATTGATTAGTGATGTGTTTCTATGTTGTATGACCAAGGGGCGTCGTGACAAGGCTGCCCCGCTAACGAACTTCATAGGGATCATGACTATTTAATTGCTTAAGGTGTAGATATAAATCCCTTGCCGGTGACTTCTGCAGGAGATAACTGGTGACTTCTTACAAATGCATGACAATTGAGGATAGGATTGGAAGATCTTATTACATTGATAAGTATCACAAAGAAACAAAATCTCCTAGAACTTTCATAAAACCTAGTTTCTGCATTTACCTTTCTATTTCTATTTTCTAGTTGCTTCTTAGTACGTGTAAATTCCTTGTTGATTGTTTAGCTAATTCGTTTTGAGACATCTTTATTGGTTATATCCAGTCCCTGTGGATTCAATATTCTTTTATTACTGATGATGAAATCGTACACTTGCGGATCATAACAAGTTTTTGGCGTCGTTGCCGGGGAATGCGTTTATAACATTAGAGATTATCATTTGAGTTAGACTAAACTTTTCTTTTCTTCTCTTGTAACTAACTTGTAATTCTGTTCTGCAATTTTACTTAGCATTTTTCTTAATATGTGATTCATATTTCTATAATCTTGTTCTTATATGCGAAGATCTAACTTTGTAGGTGATCTACACCCTTTTGATCTTGAAATTGATAGAACGTTTCATAAAAGGAAAACCTCGCAAAGACATTTAGAAGAAGTGCATTCAAATATGGAAAACAAACCGCTTAAAGATTACACAGTACCTTATGCCAGAGGATTTCGCTCTAGCATCACAAGACCCTCTGTTGAAGCTAATAATTTTGAGATCAAGCCTGCGATAATCACAATGGTCCAACAGAATCAATTTGGAGGTGGACCACATGAAGATCCTAATCAACACTTAGAAGTTTTTTATGAAATCTGCGGAACTATGAAAATGAATGATGTTCCATCTGAAGTTGTGAGATTATTATTGTTTGGATTTTCTTTAAGAGACAGAGCTAAGCAATGGCTAAATTCTTTACCAGCAAATAACATTATCACTTGGGAATAGTGTGAGTAATAATTCCTTAATAAATTCTATCCTCTATGCAAGACTGCTCATATGAGAAATCTTATTGCAAGCTTCAGACAGTCAGACTCAGAATCTTTATTTGAAGCATGTGATAGATACAATAATATGCTCAGACAATGCCCACATCATGGATTAGAGAAGTGGCTAGTGTTGCATACATTTTATAATGACATCAACTATCATACTAAGGTGTCCTTAGATTCTGCTGCTGGAGGGGCACTTATGAATAAAAGTTTGGACAAAGCTGAAGATATTATTGAAAGTGTAGCACAAAACCATCATTAGTGGGCAACAGAAAGAAGTGGAGGCTATTCCTTTTCAAACCCAACTAAAGCATCAGGAAAATTGATGTAGATGCAATTACTATGATGTTGCAAAACTGGATGCTCTTACAAAGAAGCTGGAAAATATGGGAACAAATACTAGCACGGTCAATGCTATAGTATATTGTTGTGAAACATGTGGAAGTTCTAATCATGCTCAAGACTCATGTCCTTTAGGAGCTATTTCTGCACAAATTAATCAACTTGAGCAGTGTGATGCCATCATGAGTTACAATCAGAGACAGAACAATCCATATTCAAACACATACAACCCTAGGTGGAAGAATCATCCAAATTTCTCTTATAAAAATAATCAAGAACAAGGACCATCTATGGGGGCTAGACCAAGTTTCCAGCCTGGGCAACAAAATTTTCAACAACAACCTTCTCAAACAATCAAATTTCTAGATTGGAGAAAATGATTGAAGAGCTCATTTTAAGTCAAAACGAAATGAAGCAAGAATTAAAGGTGTTAACTCAAAGAATGGATAATTCAGAAAATCACTAGAAAATTCAAGATAGCTAAATTGCCCAGGTAGCTTCATCATCTTCAAGAGCGCCAGGACAATTTCCAGGGAAGCTTGATGTTAACAACATGGAACACTGTAACAGAATATAACTTAGGAGCGGACAGACCTTGAGTGATCCTCAAGTGACTGCTCTAAAAGGGATGAAAATTAAAGAAGAGCTCTCTCCTCCAACACTTGAACCAATTCAGATTCAAGATGAAGAGGAGACTACCAATAATGTTGAAGAGACTCGTCCATTTAACCTTCAAAGTCAAGTAGTCCCTTTTCCTCAAAGATTAGTCATGTTGAAAAAAGATGAAGAATTTGGTAGATTTCTAGACAAAGTTAAAGATATTTGTGTGGAGGTTCCTCTAATTGATGTCATTCAGCAAATGCCAAAGTTTGCCAAATTCTTGAAGGATATCATGTCAAACAAGAGGATAAAGGGAGATATCGAGACCATAGCTCTTACCAAGGAATGTAGCACTTTATTTGAGAAGAATACTTCCCCGAAGCTCAAAGATCTAGGAAGATTTTATATTTCTTGCACTATAGGAGCTGAATTTATAGAGAAAGCTTTTTGTGATTTGGGGGCAAGTGTTAGCCTCATTCCATACTCTATTTATAATAAGCTAGGTCTCAAAAACTTTAAACTTACTACCATGACACTGCAATTAGCTGATCATTCTTACAAGTACCCTATGGGTATTGTCGAAGACGTGCCAGTAGAAGTTAGTGGGAGTATTATTCCCACAGATTTTGTGGTTCTAGACATGGAAGAAGACCCAAAAATTCCTATCATATTAGGAAGACATTTCCTTGCTACAGCTGGAGCTATAATTGATGTGAAATATCATAAACTTACATTGGTAATTGGTAAGGAAAGGTTAGAATATGATTTATCAAATTCTTCTAACCATGTCTCTTCTCTTTTAGTGAGTGTTTGCAGCGGGGTGGACACTTACAAATTGGAGGATTGGAATTTCCATCCTTATGGGAGGCCGCTGGATGAGGAAAATAATCAAGCAAGCATTGGGAGAAGGCCTCTCATAAAAAATGAAAAATATATCTACCCTCCAAGGGCAAGAAAATGAGAAGAGGACGGGGACCAGTTGAGCTAATGACCTTAAACAAGCGCTACTTGGGAGGTAACCCAAGGGTTCTTTTAGAGTAGATTCAATTTGTAATAGTATTTTTAAAGTTGTTGTTATTTTTATTTTCATGTTGTGTTTCTCTTCTATGAGCTGGCCATGATTACTTCATGGCCATTGAAGAGTTGGAGAAGTTGGAAAGGAGAAAAATCATCAATGTTGAGCTAAACAGAGCTTGGCCGTGTACCAGACATTGCCGTGAAAAGTTTATAGAGGAGGAGAAGCATTCCGTCGTGTGACTCACACTGGCTGTGTGAGTTTTTTCGAGGAGGAGATGTGCTGGTCGTGTGCCAGCCACAGCCGTGTGAAGATTCCAGAGAAGAAAAATTGTTCGGCCGTGTACCACACACGGCCGTGTGAGTATACCCGAGAGGAAGGCTGCACTGCCCGTGCCAATTGACATGGCCATGTGGACATGCCTGAGAAGGAGAAGCCTTGGGCCGTGTAGATCTACACGGTCATGTGGAACAACTTAACCCTGACCGTGCTTATAAGACACGGCCGTGTCTAGTCCGTGTCGGCCACATCCCCAAGCTATTTCTTTCTCCAAAACTTTTCTCATCTTCGACGTTTCTTCTCAACCTCTCAGATCTAGATCTCAAACTCATTTATCTAGATCTTAACATCAATTCTTTTCTACTATATTCAAGATCTATAACTTCTTTTCCCAAATATCTTACTTTTCAAGATCTATTCTTGCTAGATCATGCTTCTCCAACAAAACAACACTTTTCCCTATTTGAACTTGACAATATGTCTAATCTTTTGAAGAAACTTCATAAGGGAAGTGGTGGATCAAGTAGAGGAAGGGAACCAACAAAGGAAAAGGGAAAGGAAAAGGTCACAAAGGGCAAAGGAAAGAGGATTTCATGCGATGAAGGTAACGACAATGAATTCAATATCGTTTTTAGAAATGAAGATCATAAACCTAGATTTGATATCCTTGTCAATAGAAAGATTGTGCGCACACGGTACATGGATCCAACTATTTTAAATATTTTAGGGATTAGAGATGATGTCGATTGGATGATTAGTTCCCTTGATTGGAATGATATCATGTACACACATCTACCTACATATCCTCGTATTATACTTGAGTTTTTAAGTTTATTAGATGTTCACTTTGCTAATGAAGATGATTACATCGTCAAAATAACTTTTAGATTAATAAATCAAGAATTTCAGTGGACATTTAGTTGTTGATACAGTCTGACCTGGATGTTGTTTTGCGGTTGACACTGATTTAAGTTTGTATCAGATATTTAACTCAGATTGATTATTAATCTAGGTTGACTTGGTTGACCTGATTGAGAAAGTCCTAACTGGGATGTTAGGCAGTTGGAAAGTCCTAGTGAGTGAAGCCAGGCAGATTGGAAGTCCTGGTGAGTGAAGCCAGGCAAGGGAAAATCCAGATGGATCAAGGGTGATCGGACATCTGGTGTTGAAAAGTCCAAGAAGGAAGCTTGGCATGCGAAGTCAGAGAGGGCTCGGTAGCTCGTTCTCTAGGACCAGATGTAGTAGAAGAGGGCTAGGGAGCTCGTTTCTCCGGACTAGGTCAGAGAGGGCTCGACCCGGACTGAGTCAAGAAGCTGGATCAGTCGGCAGACCGATCCAGTGAAACCATGGACACCTGATCGGTCTGCCGACCGATCAGGAATCGATCAGTGGCTACTGAACGATTACTGATCGGTCTGCAGACCGATCAGAAATCGATCAGTAGCTACTGTGATTTTACTGATCGGTCTGGAGACCGATCAGGAGGCTGTAAGCGCTTGGGAAGAGCGACATCTGATCGGTCTCGGGACCGATCAGATTAGTGCCTGATCGGTCCGCAGACCGATCAGAAGCTTCGCGTAATTGGAAAGAGCGACATCTGATCAGTCTGGGGACCGATCAGATTAGTGCCTGATCGGTCCGCAGACCGATCAGCGATGATCCAGAAAGCATGGATCGGTCTGCAAACCGACCCACGGTATTGTTTGTTTTGCATGCACTTTTTCTGATTGCCGTATTTGTTTTCACCCATCTGTTTTTAACCATCTGCTGTGAGTCTTTTTAGCTTGCAGGTTGTAGGTCACACTCTCATGGTTGAATTCAAATTAAGCTTCATTAAGAGAAGAAGACAAGTGCTCTTTACACTGTGATTTGCTGCAACAGATGCATTTGAGGCATCAACGTTCACTGGGTTTCTGATTGCGATTGGGCTGCGATCTGCTTGACTCCTGGGGATTGGTTCGAGCTCAGAAGACGCCAGTGATGACTGTGATATCATTGGTGTGAGTTCAGAGAACCAGGTAAGGAGGAAGAGGGATTGGCTGCAGCGCTGATTTGCGCAGTTTTGGACCAGATCGGTGACAGCAGAGATCAGGTTTGAGAAGCAGTAAAAACAGCGAGAGGAGAGAATAGAACAACAACAAGAAAGCTTGAAAGAAAAGTCTGTGCTGTTGTGCGAAGTTCTTGAGCTCTCGGGTGAACTGCGATCTCTGTTCTGCTACTGATCCTCGCGTGGTTGTAAGCATTTTTATTCTCCTTTGCCACCGAGCCTCTGTAAGTCTCGTGCTTTAACTTCGATATTTCTTGAGACATTGTGGGGAGGTTACTCCACCGAGAAGGAGGATTTGTAGCCGGAAGTTATCCGGGGTGCGATCTACCGAAGATCAAGGAGTCGTCCACCTTACGGACACGCCGAGGAGTAGGGGCAAGTTATCCCCGAACCTCGTAAATCCTAGTGTTAGTGTGCTTGTGTTTTTCTTTCCTTTAGTTGTCTAATTCCGCTGTGCTAACAATTATCTGTGTAGAAGTTTTGTTTAAGTTTTTAAAGGGGCTATTCACCCCCCCTCTAGCCATCTAAGATCCCAACAAGTGGTATTAGAGCTTGGGGCTCTTTGATTCGGATTAACACCCAAAAGAGCAAACAAGGATGGCTATGAAGGAAGGTTTTAGCACAAATCGACCACCCTACTTCGAAGGAGCAGATTTTCAATATTGGAAGGGCCGCATGGAGTATTACCTCAAGACCGACATTGCCATGTGGTTCTCAGTCAAGGAAGGTTTAACATCACCAAAGGATGAAGAAGGTAAGGAACTCGATTAGTCAAGGTGGTCTACCGAACAACTCCGCAAAGCACAAGCCGATGCCAAGGCTATGGTCACCTTGCAATGTGGAATCGCCAAGGACCAACTCGTCAAGGTAGGTCCGTTCTCAAGTGCAAGAGACCTATGGAACAAACTCATCGAGCTCCAAGAGGGAACTCGAGATTCTCGGATTGCCAAGAGGGACCTATTCTTGAATCAACTCCAAAATCTAACCATGAAGGACAATGAAACGGTAAGTGAGCTTCATGGGAGATTCAAGGAGATCATCAACGGTCTACACTCTGTGGACGAACGAGTGGAGAATCGCGATCTAGTAAGGTACGCTCTTAAATCTTTTCCTAGGAATGCCTTGTGGTCATCTATGGTAGATGCCTACAAGGTATCCAAGGATCTTTCCATTGTTAAACTAGATGAATTTTTCTGTGAGATGGAACTTCATGAGCTTGCTAACAAAGGTCAAAAAGAGAAGGGTATTGCTTTATTTGCAGGACCAAAGAGCAAGGAGGGAAGAAGGAAGAAGGAAAAGAAGAAGGAAAAGGAGATTTCCTCATCCACCTCTTCCTCCGAATCCGATGATGAAAGTGGATCATCATCAAGTGAGATGGCGAACTTCGTAAGAAGGATTATGAGAAGAAGCCGAAGATACAAAGGAAAAGGTAAAACTAATGATCAAAATTTTGATAAATCTAATGTTATATGTTATGAGTGTAGCAAGAAAGGACACATTCGGAGCGAGTGTCCGAAGTTAAAGAGGAAGGAGGAACGAGCCAAAAAGAAGGAGGAAAGAGGCAAGAAGAAGAAGGCTCTCAAGGCCACTTGGGATGAGTCCTCATCAAGCTCATCGGAGGAAGAAGAGAAGATGGAAAAGAGCACACGACAATTAGCACTCATGGCAAGGGAGGTTTCGGACTCCGGAAGTGAGGGAGATTCGAGCGATGCTTCAACCGCAGCTTCATCATCGTCGGATGATGAAGAGGTAACCTCTTCTCATATAGAAAAGTGTTATAAGACTATCACTCACTTATCTACATTGCTTAAAAAGTCAAAAATAGAAAATAAAGTGTTAAAAAAGAAGTAAAAACCTTAAGGACCCTTAGGGAAGATGAGGTCGATGACCTACATCTAGAAGTCCTTGAGGATGAGAACAAGGCGTTAAAGGGTGAGGTTGAGAAACTCAAGAAAATGCTTGAGAAGTTCTCAACTAGCTCTAAGACTCTAGACATGATTCTAAATGCCCAAAGGGCAGTCTACAACAAGGCCGGGCTAGGGTATCAACCCAAGGAGTCGAGTTTCATTTCTCTAATGTCTAGAACTCAAAATAGTAGATCACATGTTTCTAGGGCTCATGGAACTAGGAAAGGTATGACCAAGGCATGGGTTCCTAGGTCTTTTGTTGTAGAAGCATTAGGTCCCAAGATTTGGGTACCTAAAACCTCTATCTTCCGTGTCTTGTAGGCATTGGTCGAGGGGGAGCATCTATCAACTTGGTTTGTTGATAGTGGATGCTCCAAGCACATGACCGGGGACAGATCACTGTTTACAACCATTCAAAACAAAAGTAGAGGTAATGTGTCTTTTGGTAATAATGGTAGCCTTAAGGTTGTAGGAGTTGGAGACATTCATATATCCGAATGTCTCCATATCAAGAATGTCCTTCTAGTCAAGGGGATGACTTTTAATCTCCTAAGTGTCAGTCAATTGTGTGATACGGGTTACACAATTGAATTTCATTCAAGTCAATGTTTGGTTAAACACATTGACACACTTGACACGATACTAGTAGGCACAAGGGTTGATAATATTTATCAAGTATCGTTTAAAAGTGCTACTAATGCTTTGATTAAGTGTTTCATGTCGAAAGAAGAAGAGTCTTGGCTATGGCATAGAAGGTTGGCACATGTAAACATGAAGAACATCCGGAAGTTGGCCAACCAAGGATTAGTGCGAGACTTACCCAGCATCAAGTACCACAAGACCAAACTATGTGATGCATGTCAAAAGGGTAAGCAAACAAAAGGTGTTCATAAAGGTAAAAGCACTGTAAGTACATCTACTGCTTTAGATTTATTGCACATGGACCTATTTGATTGCAGTAGTGTAATATCATTGAATGGAAGTAGATATTGCTTGGTAATCGTTGATGATTTTACTAGATACACATGGACTTTCTTTTTGAAACATAAGGACCAAACTATAGATATTTTTATTTCCTTTTGTAGAAGAACTGAAAATGAAAAATCGACAACAATTAAAACCATTAGAAGTGATCATGGTGGGGAATTTCAAAATCATAGGTTTTTAGAGTTTTGTCAAGAAAAGGGATACAGGCATGAGTTCTCTACTCCAAGGACCCCACAGCAAAATGGGGTTGTGGAGAGAAAGAACCGAGTCCTACAAGAGACTGCACGAAGCATGCTCAATGAGTACTCACTACCGAGCTACTTATGGGCTGAAGCTGTGAATACAGCTTGCTATGTGCAAAATCGAGTTTTAATACATAGGTTTTTAGGAAAGACTCCCCATGAACTTTGGTTTGGGAAACCACCTACAATTAAACATCTTAGGGTGTTTAGTTGTAAGGTGTTTATCTTGAACACCAATGATCATCTTGGGAAGTTCACGGCTAAGGCTGATCAAGGGATACTGGTCGGGTACTCTCTTACCAGCAAAGCCTATCGAGTCTACAACAATAGGACTAAATTGATTGAAGAGTCCTCTGATGTAGCTTTTGAAGAAATCCCTAACTTAAATGATCAACCAAGGGATGTAGGAGAAATTCAATTTGAACTTAGAAATCTAAGTTTGAATGATCAAAATGAAGAACGAGTCGAAGTTGACTCTGATGTTGATGAGCAAAGGCAACAAAGAACTCAATCTGATCCTTGCCTGATATTGAGTCCTCGAGTGAGACCACTCATGAGGCACCGCCAACATCAAGGCAGTCTAGGTTAGCCACTAGTCATCCCCAAGACCAAATTGTGGGAGACATCCAACAAGGGGTTAGGACTAGGTCATTCTTTAGAAATGAGTCTAATGAAGTCGCATTGATTTCAGAGATTGAACCAAAATTAGTTGATGAGGCATTGCACGATCCTGATTGGATCTTAGCTATGCAAGATGAGTTAGGTCAATTTGAAAGGAGCCAAGTGTGGGACTTAGTTCCTAGACCTAAGAAGACCACCATTATTGGAACTAAATGGGTCTTCAAAAATAAGTTAAATCAAAAGGGAGAAGTTGTAAGAAACAAGGCAAGACTTGTAGCCAAGGGCTATAGTCAAGTCGAAGGTCTCGATTATGATGAGACTTATGCTCCCGTGGCCCGATTAGAGTCCATTCGTTTGATGCTAGCTTTTGCTGCACATAGAGGTTTCAAGCTTTATCAAATGGACGTTAAATCGGCCTTCTTAAACGGATTCATCAAAGAAGAGGTCTATGTTGAACAACCACCGGGGTTTGTGAATACCGAAGTTTCAAACCACGTGTACAAGCTCAAGAAAGCTCTTTATGGGCTTAAACAAGCACCTCGAGCATGGTACGAAAGGTTGTCAACTTACCTATTAGAAAAGGGCTTTGTAAGAGGCCAAATAGACCCAACACTATTTCTGCGTAGAGATGGTGAAAACATTTTTGTAGCCCAAGTGTATGTCGATGACATAATTTGTGGCTCAAATAACAAGGGCTATTTGAATGAATTCATTTCTCACATGGAAAGTGAGTTTGAGATGAGTCTAGTAGGAGAGTTGACATTCTTCCTCGGACTTGAAATCAAACAAACTCGAGATGGAATTTATGTCCATCAGACAAAATACACTCAAGAGATGCTTAGAAAATTCAATATGAGTGACTCTAAGGAAGTGTCCACTCCAATGGCTACAAACACTCGCCTTGACAATGATGAGAGTGGAAAACCAATTGATCTAACGCAATATAGAAGCATGATTGGTAGTCTTCTATATCTCACAGCTAGTCGACCGGACATACTCTTTGCTGTGGGCATGTGCGCTAGGTATCAAGTCTGTGCCAAGGAATCTCACTTGATTGCAGTTAAGAGAATTCTGAGATACCTTAAAGGCACAATTAGAGTAGGTCTTTGGTACCCACGTACTGAGTCTTTTGACTTGATAGGTTATACCGACTCCGATTATGCTGGGTGCAATTGGATCGAAAAAGTACTAGTGGGGGCTGCCAATTTTTAGGTTCATCTTTAGTTAGTTGGTCAAGTCGGAAGCAACATTGTGTTGCTCTCTCCACGACCGAGGCTGAATATATTGCCATGGGAGAGAGTGTATCACAGTTGTTGTGGATGATACACACCCTAGAGGATTATGGACTTTCTTATAAGGGTGTACAAGTGCTATGTGACAACATTAGCACGATCAACCTAACTAAAAATCCAGTCCATCATTCGAGGACCAAACACATTGAAGTGCGTCATCACTTCATAAGAGATCACGTAGCTAGGGGAGACATTGCACTCACATATGTTGAGTCAAAGTCAAACCTAGCTGATATTTTCACCAAACCCCTTCCGGAGAATGAATTTAGTCATTTAAGGAGGGAGTTGGGAATGTGTTTGGCTCCTTAGGTCATTAGAACTTCACCATGATCAATAAGGACTATTAAAATGACAAGAGTAATTGGGACAATAATTTGGGCAACTTGGGAACATCTCACACAAACTATAAGGTTTAACAAAATATTTTTGTTTGCTAGAAATGGGGTGAGATGCTAGGAACAACCAAATTATTCAAAATGTATCATGCATCTCTTGAATAATTAGGTTGAAGAGACATTAATTGAGTATGGGGAACACCATTACATAATTCATGTGTAATTGGTTCCTAGATCTTACTCATATATTCCAACCAAGGAAACTTGGTTGGGCCTTTGCCTAGATTTGATCTGATTTTGATTAATGGGTTGTTTGATATGGCTGTTCATGATTTTGAATGAAAAATAAGACAGGCTATTGAAGTAATTCTAGCATTTTGAATATATTTTGACAAACTTGAAACTGTACATAACAAAGTGAAAAATTTCAATTTTCAGGCCTTAAGTTGTTTGTTTTCTAATGTCTGCAACCTTAAGGCTATAAACAAGTTCAGACCATAACTTTTAGGTAAGAGTTATGCTTGTAGATCCTCCGTGTTCTAGGCTCGAACTTGGAAGTTTTCTAGAGAAACTTCCACTAATTATCGAACACAAGTCTTCGAAATTACTATTTTCGATTCATGAAATTACAGGAGATACTAGTATCGACATCGATCGGTCTACGGACCGATCAGGTCGACCACGCTCAAGCCGCTCATCGATCCCTTTCGATCGGTCTACGGATCGATCGAGTTCCCGATCGGTCCGGAGACCGTCAGATCAATTCGACAAAAAGCCATCGATCAATCTCGATCGGTCTGACCGATCAGAAATCTCGCCGATCGGTCAAGGGACCGATCGGTGAGTACTATCGTCTCGGATCGGTCCGTGGACCGATCAGGATGTTCCTGGTCGGTGACCGATCAGAGGCTTCGATACCTTCCGATCGGACAACCGTCCGATCATTTCTTCACTGTACACCCATCTAAACCCTTAAAACCTCCCGATCCCTTCTTTTCCTCGTTCACGCGAAACCCTAGCCGACTCTTCCCACCAGCTCACCCTTTCTCTTCTCTTTGCACGCCAAACCCTAGCCGAAGCTCTAGCCCTCGGAAGCCCTAGCCTAAAGTTCAAATGGCACCAAGGTAACTTCTTACCTCTCTAGAACTTGGCATTGTGTTTTCATTTCTCACTGAATCTTCTGTTGTTCTGTTGTCTCGGTTCTTGATTGTTGGTGGCTCCAGTGCTCACTCATTGCCCCATTTTACCACATTGCTAACCCCTTAGGAAGAAACCAGTAGGTGAGGGTACTTCCAAGTCCAAAGATAAATCCAAGTCCAAAGAAACCTCCCGACCTCAACCGTCCAGTTCGGGGAGATTCCTCAACCAACAGTTTGAAAAATCCTTTAAGGAAAGGACCTTCAAGTTGCTCCCATGTAGATCAGTCGATAAAAACTACATGAATGAGTTTTGTCCAGCGATTACGGAGACCATAGCCTACTATAAACTTGATTCCTTGGTATATTTAGAGAGGGATATCAACTTTGACCTAGTTTCTGAATTCTATAACAACCTTCATCAGACTATTGATGGTAGTTATAGATCAAGAGTGGCTAAGCAAAACGTTGATTTCAGCTTAATTGCCTTCTTTGGTTATTTAGGCTGTCGTATGTGTTCGGGGACGGTGTTCTCATTCTATCCTGCTTTGCCTGAACCCGTGCCTCATCCTCTTGATGTCTCATCTGACTCGATTTATGAGTACTTCTTAGGACATCCAAGACCGGATGGATTAGATGAGTTAGATGTCGATTTTCCTACATTTGTAGCCCTTGGCCTTTCTGCTCCTGATTACATTCTTTTCAAAATTGTCACAAACTGTCTTCTACCTATTACCTCTAAACCATTGGCAGAGATTCGACCGTATCATTGTCTGATGCTTTATGGGTTGCGTAGGCGTCTTGACTTTGATATCATGTCGAGTGTCTATACTTCTATCATATCCCATAGCGAGCCAAGCGGTTACACCATCTATATGTCTTATGGGGATGTAATTACTGACTGGCTTGAGACCCTGGGTATTGACGTCTCTAAGGGGAGGATAGTAAAGATGGTTAGGCAGGATTGTCGACTTGGGAAACGTGCGTTTTCCAAGTCTGGAATCTTAGGACAGGCTGGGGCGGTTAGGTGGAAGGATGGGAGGGCACTAGGTGAGTTACCTCGACGACAGGTTGCTGCTGCTGCTGCATATGGCGAGGCGGATCCAGATCTGCGCTGGCAGATCGCTGAGTTGGAGAGCCGATTTGATCGCCACGAGGAGATGATGGCTGCTGAGTTCGATGGGCTACGCGTCCGGATTGACCAGCGCTACGATGATTTGCGCAGTCAGCAGCTGGCGACCCGTCAGACGATTATGGACTGGATGGCCAGATATCCACCTCCGCAGGATTTCTCGGGCTATCCATCTTGGAGCAGCGGCTTGCCACCTCAGGGATCCTTTCCTCCCGCTGATACTGCTGATGCTCCTCATGATGAGGAGGCTGACTGAGACACACTGTTCTATGATATCATATTGATTGTATGTTTTGGATGATGGTTGCTAGATACTTATGTCTGACCTGGTTGTATGCTACTTACTGTTACGCTACTCATTCTTCTTTATATATTTGCTGTTCTTTTCTTGGTTGTTACTGTACTCTTCATATGTCTTTTATTTCTTTATTCATTTACTGTCCTAAAATACACTTAGAAGGAACTCTAGGGGGATTAAGCAGAGGACAGTATGGATTAAGGGGGAGCTCTTTAAGTTATCTTACCTTGTTCGCTCCTTTTCGGTGTTTGACAAAGGGGGAGAAGATAACTAAGTTTAGTAATGAATGAAAGGTTGATTTAAGGGGAGAGGATGACTTTGAGTCTTTTTGAATCCTCTTACCTAACTCGCACCTATTCGACAAACTTAAGTGATGAATTGACTTCATCAAGTCAATATGAAAAAGGGGGAGAAGATAACTAAGGTATATCCGTCTTAGGGGGAGGATCCTGATTTCCTTAAAATTATGGGTATATGAGCATTTCTGATGTAAACTTAAATCGTGTTGTCAAACAACAAAAAGGGAGAGATTGTTGATACAGTCTGACCTGGATGTTGTTTTGCGGTTGACACTGATTTAAGTTTGTATCAGATATTTAACTCAGATTGATTACTAATCTAGGTTGACTTGGTTGACCTGATTGAGAAAGTCCTAACTGGGATGTTAGGCAGTTGGAAAGTCCTGGTGAGTGAAGCTAGGTAGATTGGAAGTCCTGGTGAGTGAAGCCAGGCAAGGGAAAATCCAGATGGATCAAGGGTGATCGGACATCTGGTGTTGAAAAGTCCAAGAAGGAAGCTTGGCATACGAAGTCAGAGAGGGCTCGGTAGCTCGTTCTCTAGGACCAGATGTAGTCGGAGAGGGCTAGGGAGCTCGTTTCTCCAGACTAGGTCAGAGAGGGCTCGACCCGGACTGAGTCAAGAAGCTGGATCGGTCGGCAGACCGATCCAGTGAAACATGGACACCGATCGGTCTACCGATCGGGAATCGATCGATGGCTCTTGAGCGATTCGATCGTCCGCGGACCGATCGAAATCGATCGCAGCCTCACGTGATTTTCGATCGGTCCGAGACCGATCAGGAGGCTGTAAGCGCCTGGGAAGAGCGACATCTGATCGGTCTCGGGACCGATTAGATTAGTGCCTGATCGGCATGCAGACCGATCAGAAGCTGCGCGTATTTGGAAAGAGCAACATCTGATCGGTCTGGGGACCGATCAGATTAGTTCCTGATCGGTCTCCAGACCGATCAGCGATGATCCAGAATCGGTCTGCCGCCCGACCCACGGTATTGTTTGTTTTGAATGCACTTTTTCTGATTGCCGTATTTGTTTTCACCCGTCTGTTTTTAACCATCTGCTGTGAGTCTTTTTAGCTTGCAGGTTGCAGGTCACACTCTCATGGTTGAATTCAAATTAAGCTTCATTAAGAGAAGAAGACAAGTGCTCTTTACATTGTGATTTGCTGCAACAGATGCATTTGAGGCATTAACGTTCACTGGGTTTCTGATTACGATTGGGCTGCGATCTGCTTGACTCCTGGGGATTGGTTTGAGCTCAGAAGATGCCAGTGATGACTGTGATATCATTGGTGTGAGTTCAGAGAACCAGGTAAGGAGGAAGAGGGATTGGCTGCAGCGCTGATTTGCGCCGATTTGGACCAGATCGGTGACAGCAGAGATCAAGTTTGAGAAGCAGTAAAAACAGTGAGAGGAGAAAAGAGAACAACAACAAGAAAGCTTGAAAGAAAAGTCTGTGCTGTTGTGCGAAGTTCTTGAGCTCTCGGGTGAACTGCGATCTCTGTTCTGCTACTGATCCTCGCGTGGTTGTAAGCATTTTTATTCTCCTTTGCCACCGAGCCTCTGTAAGTCTCGTGCTTTAACTTCGATATTTCTTGAGACATTGTGGGGAGGTTACTCCACCGAGAAGGAGGATTTGTAGCCGGAAGTTATCCGGGGTGCGATCTACCGAAGATCAAGGAGTCGTCCACCTTACGGACACGCCGAGGAGTAGGGGCAAGTTATCCCCGAACCTCGTAAATCCTAGTGTTAGTGTGCTTGTGTTTTTCTTTCCTTTAGTTGTCTAATTCCGTTGTGCTAACAATTATCTATGTAGAAGTTTTGTTTAAGTTTTTAAAGGGGTTATTCACCCCCCTCTAGCCATCTAAGATCCCAACATTAGTGACTTCAATAATTATTTTGGGTTGTTTACCGGTAGCTCTCGCAGGTTTGACTCTAGATTTAATTGAAATAATTTTTGGAATTCGATTACTGGTTTGGATCAACCTTATGAGCCATCTAGAGAAAAAGCTTCCCATATGCAAAATCTCATCTTTAAGTACTTACATCATGTAAGGACCCACGAGCAAAATTAAGGAATTTATCTATGAAAGTGTATAAGGTCACACAAGCATTAACTAAAGGATTAATTTATTAAATATTCTGAGTTTTAGGAATTTTTCATAATTTTAATTGAACTTATACAACATGTTTCAAGGGGATAGAACTATTAAATTCGGGGGAGACATTGTTGGTTGCTACTCGGAACACCATTCTGTTTCCCCTGAACAAAATTTTTTACAAGCACAGAACTTAACCTAGCTACCCATGTGCTCTACTGAAGTTAAACTTGGATTGCAAACGATGCTTAACATTATTAATCCAAGTTGTTCTTCAGAAGTTAAACTTGGATTGGAAACGATACTTAACATTTTTACTCCAAGTTTAACCGATGTGATCTTCCTAAGTTAAATCATATTACAGAAGTTGATTAAATATTTATTTCAAAGATCGGCTTCCAGGTTAAACATGGCAAGGCACTAGACCTTCTTGGTTATGGGATCATCCATCACTTTCTAGACAAAGTTTTTAAAAGAAATTGGATATTTAACTTCTTACAATAACCCTAGGTTTAACTACAGAGACCATAATAGAAACACAAGATCGAAACGCAAAATCGAAATACAAAATCGATAGCACGAAATTGAAACATAAAATCGCTAACCTCTTGTGTTGGTGTTTCAGAATCCATGCAAAGAAAATTAACTAATTAATTCGAAGCGGAAACCATTAATTATTTATACCTTTCTTTGTAGCTAAAGACCTCTTGATCTTCTATTGTATTCCTCTCCTCCTCTTGGACGTTGTGTGGGCAACGATCTACCAAGATGGAATCCACTCGAACCACTTCTTCTCCTCCAAGACTCTCGAGCCACCAAGGGATGCGAAAAAAGGAAACTCGTTCTCTTCTTCTTCTCCTCCACGTAACTGGCCACCAAGGAGATGGAACTTCTTTGATGTGCCGCCGGCCTTGAGAGAAAGAAAATAAAGAGAAAGAAGAGAAGCAAAAACCGGCCAACAAAGAAAAGAAGAGGAGCCGGCCAAGAGAGAGTTTCGACCACAAGGAAAATAGAAGAGGAGGCAAGGCTTAGGTTAATATCATAAGGCACCCTCTACCTCTCTTTTATAATCCTTGGTTTTGGCAAAAAATGAAATTTTAATAACAATTGAAATCTCTCTCTTTTAAATTTCCTATTGTACATCGCAACAAAAGGAAAGTTTTAAAATTAATCTCTCTCTTTTAAAACATGCAGACAACTACAAAAAGAAAAGATTAATTAAAACATCTTTTTTTTAAATCATGGTTACAAAAAAGGAAAGTTTTATGAAAAATTAAAATCTCTCTTTTAAACATTATAGATAACTACAAATAAGGAAAGATTTTAACAAAATTAAAATCTCTCTTTAATCTTTTGTAGATAGCTATAAAAGGAAATATTTTAAAACTCTCTTTTAAAACCATGAGGATGATTATATAAAAGGAAAGTTTTTAACACAAAATTAAAACTCCCTTTTATTCTTATGTGGCCGGCCCCTAGCTTGGACACCAAGCTTGGCCGACCACTACTTGGCTCCAAATTAATGCTTGGTCGACCCCGCTTGCTCCAAGCAAGGATACGTCCGACACATTACTTAGTTAAGAAGTGGACTTTATGGATACAAGGCTTTATAGAGGCTACAACAGGGACCGAGAGGAGAAATTGGTTTTGGTCTCCCAATGAGCTTGAGCTTCCTGTGTTCGCCCCGAACACCCAACTCAAGTTCATCAATAATAACTCATACCACTAAAGAGTTATCATTGAACTACCGCACCAATCCCAAATTATATTATGGGCTCCTTCTTATCATGAGTGCGTTAGTCTGCCTGTCTTTAAGATATCGAATGTCCACTAATTGAATGTGTTACTGACAATCCATTTAATTAATATCTAGCTCCAAGAGTAGTACCACTCAACTTCATAAATATCATGCTGGACTAAATCCACCTCCCTTCAGCACATGTGCTGGACTACTCCAAATTTGAAAATGTTTCAGACTAGGCTTACACCCATTCACAATTCTATAGGAGTAGAAGGTACTAACTTATAAGGTACCAAGTTCAGAATATACACTGTCATTTCCATAGCATATCCCCAAAATGAATTTGTTAATTCTGAATAACTCATCATTGATCTAACCATTTCTATAAGAGTCATATTCCTTCGTTCCGCTACACCATTCTGTTGGGGTGTACCAGGTGCAGACAGTTGGGATTGAATCCTGGCCTCTGATAAGTAATTCTTAAACTCTCCTAAGAGGTACTCGCCACCACGATCAGATCGTAGTGTGTTGATACTTTTACCATGATGTTTCTCCATATCCGCCTTGTACTCTTTGAACTTATCAAAGCACTCAAACTTGCGGTGCATCAAGTAAATGTACCCGTATCTCGAATAGTCATTTATAAAGGAGACAAAATATTTGAAACCACCTCTTGCCTGGATAGTCATAGGTCCTCACAAATCAGAATGAACCAATTCCAACACATCTTTGGCTCTATACCCCTTGGCCTTAAAAATCTCTTAGTCATTTTTCCTTCCAAGCAAGACTCGTAGGTTGGAAAGTTTTCCACCACCAATGAACTCAAAAGTCCATCTACTATTAACCTTTAAATCCTACTCAAGTTAATATGACCAAGCCTTAGATGCCAAAGATATGTTTGGTTCATTTCCGAAGGTTGCTTTCTCTTATTAGAATTAGAAGATGTGTTATTAATTTCCATTTGTTGCATCATGTGAGTTATTGGATTTAGAGTATACAAATTGTCAATCAATGTACCAGAACAGATAACTACTTTATTTTTCTTGACAACCACTTTGTCATCAAAAGAAATAGAATATCCATCTTCAAATAGTTTAGAAACTGAAATCAAATTCTTTCTAAAACTTGGTACATAAAGGCAATTTCGCAAAATCAATGTTTTATTTCTATCAAAGGATAAATAAACATCTCCCACTGCAACAGCCGCCACTTTCGTAGCATTGCCCATGTAAATGGTGATTTCCCCTTCATGTAGTCATCGGGTTTCCTGGAACCCCTGCAATGAAGTGCAGACATGATCAGTGGCTCCCATATCTACACACCAGGTACAGGTAGATAACACCACTAAACATGTTTCAACAACTAATGAATAAGATACACCTTTATTGTTCTTATTATGAGAGGACAATCCACCTTAGTGTCCAAGTTTTGTTTCCAATCATTATAATTGGGACTAGTAAGTTTATTCTCTAATATAACAGCAGCAGGTTTGAAGCCCATTTGAAATCCTAAGAATCAAAAAATATTTGGTCAATACTTTAGAATTTAAAATAATATTGATTCCTCAAACAATATCATTTAAATTCACCAGCTCCATAAAACACCCTGAATTTTGTATGCCACGTTAGTGTGGACGTATACAAATTCAAACATTTGTAAGAGGGGATTCTTTCCCATTAATTTTATTATCTTGTCAACCTAACTTTATGACAAATAAAATTAATAGTTGGTTTTTCTTTGGTCACACAAACAATAGCAGTGACTCCGTTGTGGAGGATACTATTAAATGCGCCTAAGTGTATACCATTACTTGATACTAAGTCCATTAAATAGGATAGTGCCCCTTCAGTTAGAGAAGATCACACAAACCCAAATAATTTTCTATAATCATCCATAAAGAAAGTTTGATCTAGTGATCCGCAAACAAACTCATCCGTTGTGGAGGAAGGCACTCAGAGCCAACACGCAAGTTTGAATGCATCACTTATAAACCAGTAATGGAGACCGTGGAATTTAATTAATTCCTCTCCCACTTAGTTATTTAGAAATGAGGAATTTTAACATGTACACAAACACAACACATCATAGCATAAAAGACAATAAATATGAAAACTAATTTTCCAACTATTATGTCCTCATCTATAGCTATCCTCTGTGTGACGCCAACCCTAGCCGCCACCAATGGGTCATATCGTCACGTCTATCTTTCTTCCTTTTTCCGCTGCGCCCCTGGCCCTCAAATAGCACCACGCCTCGCAAGGATACGATCCGTGATAAAATAAAATTTTACATTTATCGATCTTATATTCCACGAAGGAATGTACATGTAATCTAGATCGAATAAAAATGTAAAATCTTAAAACTAATACAGCTCCTACTGTATTTAATAATTACAATCATGCACACATATAAAATGCCCTCGACATGTCGGAGGGTCCAATCACACACAATCACAATAGGCCATAATAGTTGGAGCCTGCAACCACAGAGTTAATCTATTTACAGATCCTATTATTATCCCGCTTAAACTTATGTATGAAAAGTATATAATTAACTAAAAACCAAACACACGGAGGGAAAAACCTAGCTTTGATGCCAATTGTTGGTTGCTACTTAGAACACCGTTCTGTTTCCCCTGTATAAAAATTTATACAAGCACAGAACTTAATATAGCTACCCATGTGCTCTACTGAAGTTAAACTTGGATTGCAAATGATGCTTAACATTATTAATCCAAGTTGCTCTTCAGAAGTTAAACTTAGATTGAAAATGATACTTAACATTTTTACTCCAAGTTTAGCCGATGTGATCTTCCTAAGTTAAACCATATTACAGAAGTTGATTAAATATCTATTTCAAAGATCGACTTCTAGGTTAAACATGGCGAGGTACTAGGCCTTCTTGGTTATGAGATCATCCACCACTTTCTAGACAAAGTCTTTCAAAGAAATTGGATATTTAACTTCTTACAGTAACCCTAGGTTTAACTATAGAGACCATAATAGAAATACAAGATCGAAACGCAAAATTGAAATACAAAATCGATAGCATGAAATCAAAACATAAAATCGCTAGCCTCTTGTGTTGTTGTTTCAGAATCTATGCAGATAAAACTAACTAATTAATTTGAAGCGGAAACCATTAATTAGTTATACCTTTCTTTGTAGCTAAAGACCTCTTGATCTTTTGCTGTATTCCTCTCCTCCGCTTGGATGTTGTGTGGGCAACGATCTACCAAGATGGAATCCACTCGAACCACTTCTTCTCCTCCAAGACTCTCGAGCCACCAAGGGACGCGAAAATAGGAAACTCCTTCTCTTTTTCTTCTCCTCCAAGTAGCCGGCCACCAAGGAGATGGAACTTCTTTGATGTACCTGTCACGCCCCAGAGGAGTCCCTGTCCGAGAAAATTTCGGCAGCATCTCTCCTGTACGGTGGACAATCTGAAACTTCTACATAACACATATACCTCAGCCACAGGCGGCTGAAATAATAACAATAAATAAAAATAATCACCACGCAGTTTATACAGATATTCAGCCTCTGGCTGTCACAACCACGCAGTTAATAATAGTAATCACGAACAATAGTACTCTGACTCGAAATCCAGCATACTCAACTACACTTGTAAAGCTCAAATCCGATGAACTCACCTCTGACGCCATCCAGGCAGGCATGTAGTAGAATAAATCCAAATCATACCGAAAATCCATCAACATCTCAAAATCCATACAAAGTCCATAAGTAAAATGATCCAAAACATAACAAGTTCAAAACAGTCTAAAACAGAAAAGAAACCAAAGGAAAACCAATCATATCCTCGAGGTTTGCAGGGACCAGCAACTGGAACTCTCTCCTGACAGCATCAACCTGAAAATATCAACAATGGAGGCGGGGTGAGTCCAACACTCAGCAGGTACAATTGATATGCAAAGTAAAGAAATAACACCTAGCACTAATCATGCGTACAGTCTCCTGATAAAAATAAAGATAAATGCAAACCGAAGTAGACAGGAGAGAATCTGTACTAACCAGGACCTGAGTATAAGGACAAACAGTCTGAGTGGTATAGGAATCCTGTATGCATGTCAAACATGGTATCCACACAATATGCAGTATATAAATGCAGCAAACACAAACACAAGAAATAAATGCATCATGCATATGATGCCAATGTCATGGTCACCCCTGACGCCAGTCAACTCACAACAAAAGTGGGACCGAGTGGGTAGGGCTGTGACGACCGTGCACTCTGCATCACTACTCCTGATGAGTGACCGAGAGGACGGGATGCTGTCGGAGTACACACGTACTCCTACCCCAAATCATAAATGGGGGAGCGCAATGCTCTCATCTCCCGGTACACTGTGACGGGGAGGGCTCTCTAACGTGCTACATGCTGCGTCACACTACCCATGTGCGGATCAACGGAGCACCGGAAGAGTCAAACTGACGTGCTACCACACTGTGTCACGCTACCCATGAGCGGATCAACGAAGCACCGAACAGTGATGAAAACTGGCAAAGTGCTCGACAATAATGGAGCAATCTCTCACACAGCATGCAATCATGCGAATGGTGCATGTGACTAAGCATGGTAATATGCTAAATCAATCTCTGGACATATGATAATGTGCACCAAAGTAAATAAATCATATCAAGGTATACTGATCAATTAAGGTATCAAACCTAGGTCCTGACATGGTAAAACATGGTTATATCACTACCCATGAGCATGTGAAATCAGATAGGTATCAACACGAAATTCAAACAAACAATCAATCAAGCAGGTAACATGTATCGGGCAATGATTAACCGAAACAAATCAGAAAAACACAATTAATGCAAATTGTTAATTTCATTACTAAGCATATCAAAGACAATAAGTCAAAAGTACCCGCTTCCGAAAATAGAAAGGTCCAATATGACTCCGAGATACTCGTCTCGCGTCAAGGTCCTGTATATTAAACATAAGGTCTAGTTTAGCTAATTCTATCATACCACAAAATTAGCCAAATTAAATTCTAATCTAATTAAATAATAAGTTCATCCTTAATTCCAATATCAACCCATAAACCTATTTCATATTCATCATCATAATAATCCAATTCCAACCTAATTCAATGTAGTTACCAAATCTAACAATCCTCTACATCATGCATCAAATCCCTACTCCTTACCTCAATTCGTATGTATCACTGTTGATCCAAAATCAAAGATGTTGGCTGCTGAAACAAGATCAGTACCGCTGCTGGGGATCACAAAGTTACTTCCCAAACAACACATGTTAAGCTAATACACTGCATCAACATCTCAAGATTTCAAGATGAATCAAATTGAAGCCCAATATTTCATACCTAAATCCCAACTTTGTATCAGCAGTCCCTTCCCAACCAAACCACACCAATCCGTGACCTCCAAGATCACACAGAACCGACGGCTGGAGGCTAAGGCAGAAGCAAGGCGGCTGTGTCGCGAGCCCACAAGAGGAGGAGTCGTAGTTGTTGGAGCAATCCCAATGGTCCGCGGGACCATGTGTTTTGGTGTTTGGGCAAAGGGTTTAAGTTAGGTTCACCCTTGTATTTGATATGTGTATTTGAGTTGTGCAGGTTTGCAGGATACACATATGACTCAGGTTGATGGCTTCGGGTCCGGTGAAGGATGGAGCATCCGAGGGACCGTGGACAAGGCAGCGAGGACAAGGGCCGAGGGAAGCGACTTCGAGGCATACGCGAAGGATGGCATTGGGTACGAGCCGCGGGCTTGAATGCATCCGAGGGACGAGAGCCAAAGGAAGTAGGCTTGAAGGCAAAAGGTCAAAGCTGCAAAGGAAGAATCAAGTGAGTCATAAGGGTGAGGGTACGAGTGCACGAGAGATTGTACTCGGAGTAAAATCCTAGTTTTTAGGGTTTTACTGTAGCAGTACTGTAGCGCTACTGTAGCAGTACTGTAGCAGTCGACTGCATGTTTTGGCAGTCGATTGCATGTTTTAGCAGTCGACTGGCAGCGATCATAATGGCCTGATCGCTCGGTTAGTGTGGAATCGAGCCGTTGGGATGTAACGGTCGAATTTCCACAGAGGGCAGTCGACTGCATGTTTTAGCAGTCGACTGGTAGGCGGGGTTTTCCAACCCGTGGCCTATAAAACCAAAGCTTGGGAGCTTGGTTTGAGTTGACGAAATTAGTGGTGGGTAACCTCTAATTAGTAGTCAACTAGTGCCCTAGCAATCCAAGTGCTCTTGATCGAGTTGTGGTGAGGTTTCTCCACCGACAAGGAGGATTGTGCTAGCCGGAGTTTCCGGGGATTAATCCACCGACGGATTGAGGGATCGTCCACCTTACGGACACGCCGTGGAGTAGGAGCTTTATCTCCGAACCACGTAAATCGACGTGTGTTGGTTTGTTTGCTCTTTCTTATTCTTGTCTTTAGTTTAGCTTGTTTGTTTTGTATTTCCGCTGCGCAAGCTAACATCGTAGGAGAAGCGAGTATTTGGGGGCGCCGTCTATCCAACCCCCCTTCAAGCCGGTCGTCCGATCCCCAACAAGTGGTATCAGAGCAAGGCCGCTCTCCGTCGGACTAACCGCCGAGGAAGCAAAGATGACCGGCTTGATTGAACCGCCAAAATTTGAAGGAGGAAGCCTTGGGGACATCACGTATTGGATGATGAAGATGGAGATCTTCTTCAATACAGATTGGGACATCATGATGATTATCAAGGACCCATTCGAAGTCCCAAGAGACAAGAAGGGAAAAAGACTCCGATCACAACATTGGACGGAAGAGCAAACCTCACGATCGGAGGCAAACTCAAAGGTAATATCAATCTTAATAGATATATTGCCGTCTAATGTGATAAATGGTGTAGGTGAGTATAAGAACGCTCACGAGTTGTGGAGCAAAATAAAGAAGGTTCAATGAGAAGAACTCATGCCTACACAAGAAGAAGAAGAAGAAAAAGAAAAATCCGAAGAAATGGAAGTAGAAGCTCAAGTAGAAGAAGATCAACAAGAAGTTGAAAAATGTTCAACATCCGAGGAGGAGAAGATAGATGAAGTGGTCCAAGAGGGGAAGAATGACCATTTGGATGTGGAGACCAATTCAACATCAAAAGAGGAAGAGGAAGTGAATTCTGTCACATCCAAGGAGAAGGAGGATGAAGAAAGGCCATCCACAAGTGTGGATGAGGAAGATGAGGCATCATCAACATCCTCAAGAAGTGAAGAAAAATCCAAGACAAGTGAAGAGGATGAAGAAGAGGTCTTGGAAGTGGCCAACAAAGCAAGCACCTCCACCGAAGTGAAGTCAAAGGACAACATAATTTGCTTCGGTTGCAATAAGAAGGGACACTACAAGAGTAGATGTCCATTGGGTAAGAAGAAGGTATCTCCTAAACTCAATTCAATCTCTTTAGAATCTAATTTGAGTTGTAGGAAGAAGAAGGAGAAGAAACACATTAGATGCTTCACGTGTGGAGAACTTGGACACTACCACACAAGATGCTCAAGGAAGGGAGAGTTAAAGAAGTTCGAGCATCTAAAGAAGTGGGAGAAGAAGAAGAGGAGCTCAAGTCAAGGGGGAGCTTCAAGGGTAAGGGAGGTATACCCTAATTTGAAGTGTAATTCAAATTCAAATTCTTATGTTCCCATGCATGTTAGGAAAAATAATGTTAATCATTATATGCCCATGCAAAATTTTGGTTTCAAATATCATGATAGGAGTAGGGTAATTGTAGATCAAAACCCTAGGAGACCCATTCATGAAAAATCTAGAAATGGTAGACCTAAGGAGACCCAAGGCATTAATCCCAAGAAGGGGAGACATATGCCTAGAAAGGGTAGGTCTAGGAATGTCCAATTTGGACAAATTAACTCTAGGGTTAGGAACCTAGAGAAGGAGAATCAAGCCTTAAGGGGAAAGCTTGATAAGTTAGAACAATTCCTTAAGAGATTCAATGTTGGATCTAAGGAATTAAATATGGTGTTGGGTAGCCAAAGACCCAACCATGATAGATCGGGCTTGGGATACCGATCTAGTTCCTCCAAGGCTAATGAGAGATCATGTGCTAGGGTGGCAAATGATCATGGCAAGAGAGAGTCCTCCAAAGCTAAGGGAAAGTCTTATGCTAGGGTTGCATATGACTATAGCAAGGAGAAACCAATAAATGACAAGGGAAAACCATTTAATGGTAAGGAGAAATTAACCAAGGACAAAGTGTCCAAGGTTAAGAAAGTTAGATTTGTAGGCCAAGTTTCACCGGGGGTGGACCGATGTGGCCTAGCCATTGTGAATGAGTCACCTAGGGAGGTGACTAAGGTTAAGAGCTCTAGGGGGAGCTCAAGGAGTCAATTTAGGACCCATGGCCAATGGATCTCAAGGGGGTTTTACTTGGGAGTCTAGACAAGCCATGGAATGTGCCAAGTAGTTTGAAGACGGACTTGAGTCTCAAACTTAGGGTTTTGGCACAATTAGTTTATGTTTCATGCAAGAAATATGACAATTGGGGTCATATAGCATGGAAATTGGTTTTGGATGTATAAATGCCATATAAACCAATGCTAGGGATGCATTGTGGGTTAGTATGGGCAAATACATCAAGAGGAAGCCAAAACTAGGACTTTAGGTCAAGGTTCAATTGAACTTTTTAGCTAGTTTTGTGTTTTGTGTCAATCTTGGGATTGGTGATAGATATATTTTTATATATATTTTTCCCAAGTAGATATTGATATAATAGACCTCTCCACAAAATTTGGGGATTTTTGGAGGTCTGTGGAATTATTGGTGCATTTCTGAAATTGGGTCAAAAATGCTGAAAAAGGCTGAAAAACTGTGCCAGTCGACTGCAACTTTTAGCAGTCGACTGAACCAGTCGACTGCTAAAAGTTGCAGTCGACTGGCTGGAAACAGAAGCATTCTGTTCGCTCGACCAGTAGCGACCAGTCGACTGGTAGTTCTTGCAGTCGACTGATACCAGTCTGAAATTGTTTTCAGCATTGAATTTTGACCAAGTCAACTCATACAGGTGTATGAAATCCATGGGGGATTAATACATGAGTTTAGGGTCAATTGGAATGACAAGTTTTCAACAATTGGGATATTGTTGGAGGACTTTTTGGATGTTAGGCAAAGGGGGAGAAGTAAGGTTTAGTTGGGAAAACCTGAAAGTGCCTTTGTGTAGGGGGAGCCTTGGGATAGGTTCTTAAAAAGCCCGTTGTAAAAATCCTAGCTCAATGGAGAGCTTAGGTAAAGGGGGAGCCTTGGGATAGGTCCTTAAAAAGCCCTATGTGGAAATTCCTAACTCAATGGGGAGCTTAGGTGTAGGGGGAGCCTTGTGATAGGTTCAAATGCATTGATTTTTATACGGCGGTTGCCAAGTGTGTAGCCTTGGCAACGTAAGTCCATTCGGCAGTGTAAGTCCAAGTGTGTAGCCTTGGCAACGTAAGTCCATTTGGCGTTGTAAGTCCAAGTGTGTAGCCTTGGCATCGTAAGTCCATTCGGCGTTGTAAGTCCAAGTGTGTAGCCTTGGCATCGTAAGTCCATTCGGCAGTGTAAGTCCAAGTGTGTAGCCTTGGCAACGTAAGTCCATTCGGCGGTGTAAGTCCAAGTGTGTAGCCTTGGCAACGTAAGTCCATTTGTTTTAGCATGTTTATTTGCTATATGTTTTCCCTAACTTAAACGTATTGCCAAACACCAAAAAGGGGGAGATTGTTGGAGCAATCCCAATGGTCCATGGACCATGTGTTTTGGTGTTTGGGCAAAGGGTTTAAGTTAGGTTCACCCTTGTATTTGATATGTGTATTTGAGTTGTGCAGGTTTGCAGGATACACATATGACTCAGGTTGATGGCTTCGGGTCCGGTGAAGGATGGAGCATCCGAGGGACCGTGGACAAGGCAGCAAGGACAAGGGCCGAGGGAAGCGACTTCGAGGCATACGCGAAGGATGGCATTGGGTACGAGCCACGGGCTTGAATGCATCCGATGGACGAGAGCCAAAGGAAGTAGGCTTGAAGGCAAAAGGTCAAAGCTGCAAAGGAAGAATCAAGTGAGTCATAAGGGTGAGTGCACGAGAGATTGTACTCGGGTAAAATCCTAGTTTTTAGGGTTTCTTTGTAGCAGATGTGTAGCGCCATCGTAGTACTGTAGCACTCTTGTAAAGATCTTATGTAGCGATCGCATGTTTTAGCTGATCGGTGAATCGACCGCACCGATCGGTGGCGTGAGCAGAATGTGTGGAATCGAGCCGTTGGGATGTAACGAATTTCCAGGGCGCCGATCGCATGTTTTAGCAATGATCTGGTAGGCGGGTTTTCAACCGTGGCCTATAAAACCAAAGCTTGGGAGCTTGGTTTGAGTTGACGAAATTAGTGGTGGGTAACCTCTAATTAGTAGTCAACTAGTGCCCTAGCAATCCAAGTGCTCTTGATCGAGTTGTGGTGAGGTTTCTCCACCGACAAGGAGGATTGTGCTAGCCGGAGTTTCCGGGGATTAATCCACCGACGGATTGAGGGATCGTCCACCTTACGGACACGCCGTGGAGTAGGAGCTTTATCTCCGAACCACGTAAATCGACGTGTGTTGGTTTGTTTGCTCTTTCTTATTCTTGTCTTTAGTTTAGCTTGTTTGTTTTGTATTTCCGCTGCGCAAGCTAACATCGTAGGAGAAGCGAGTATTTGGGGGCGCCGTCTATCCAACCCCCCTTCAAGCCGGTCGTCCGATCCCCAACAGTAGTGACCGACTTAGAGCACAAGGATGGCGGCGTCGACAAGACACAGTGGTGGCAGCCGACACTAGGGCTCGGCTGGATCCGCGTCGGTGAAGGAGAGAAGGCGTCGGCTAGGGTACCGAGGGGTGCGGCGCTGCTCTGTGCGTCACCGGCGGCTAGGGCAAAGTGAAAGAGGGTCGGCGTCGGCAGTGGTGGCGGCGCGAGGTGGCTAGGCGCTAGGGCAACGGCAAGGGACCGGCGGTGTCGCACGGGCACAAGCACAGAGAGAAGAAGGAGTCGGCTTCTCCCTTGGTCCGGCTTATGCACGCGTGGGAGAGGAGAGGAGGGAACCGCCGAGTGGCCGGCGGTTAGGGCACGGAGGAATCGGGCACAGAGAAATCGGCGTCGGCGCGAGGAGAAAGGGTGCGCTCGGGTAAGAGAGAAACAGCGAGGGAAAGAAAACAAATAAGAAAAAGGAAAAAGAAATAATTAAATAAATCTTTTCCTCACTTAAATGGGTAGCCTAAACAAACTTTTCCGGACCCTGTTTTTATCCCCGTCAACTCGTCCGTATGAGCTCCGAAAAATTTCCGAAAAATTTCCAAAAATTCCGAAAAATTCCCTTATTAATATTCGCCTATTTTCGGTATTTTACATTCTCCCCCACTAATAAAAATTTGGTCCCCAAATTTTGTTATCTACCATCAGCAAGTACTAACAACAGACTGAAAGTATAAATGCTGAACGGTAAACTAAATCACATACCTCAAGTGAAAAGATGGGGATATCGAGCTCGGATCGTATCCTCAAGCTCCCAAGTAGCCTCCTCGTCCGAATGATGCTGCCATCTGACTTTAACCAGCCGGATAGTCTTGTTCTTCAACTGACGCTCTTTCCGGTCGAGAATCCGTACAGGAACCTCCTCATAAGTAATGTCTAGCTGAACTGGAACTGGAATATCTGCCAGCACATGCGTCGGGTCGGGCACGTATCTCCTCAGCATCGATACGTGGAATACATCGTGAACGCCTGACAGGGACGGTGGTAGAGCCAGTCGGTAAGCTACCGCTCCAATCCTCTCCAAGATCTCGAAAGGGCCAATGTACCGCGGAGCTAGCTTACCTCTGAGGCCAAATCTCTTCACCCCTTTCGTGGGTGAAACTCGCAGAAATACATGGTCGCCAACAGAGAACTCTAGTGGTCTGCGTCTCCGATCAGTGTAACTCTTCTGACGGTCCTGCGCCTCTGACATCCTCCGTCTGATAGTACGGACCAACTCTGCATCCTGCTGAACTCTCTGAGGTCCCAACAACTGGGCCTCTCCAACCTCATCCCAGAGGACGGGCGTCCGACAAGGTCTACCATACAACGCCTCAAACGATGCCATCTGGATAGCCGAATGAAAGCTGTTGTTGTAAGCAAACTCTACCAACGGTAGATGGTCCTCCCAACTGCCTCCGAAATCCATAACACATGACCTCAGCAGGTCCTCTAAAGTCTGAATAGTCCGCTCTGACTGTCCATCTATCTGTGAATGAAAAGTCAGATCTGAAGCAGTGTGCCCAAGGCACGCAGACTCGCAAACGAGACGTGAACCGTGGATCACTATCCGAAATGATACTCAATGGAACACCATGTAGTCTGATGATCTCTCGACAATAAAGATCTGCCAATCGATCCAGGGGATCAGTCCTCCGAATTGCTAAAAAGTGCACGGATTTGGTTAATCGATCAACGATTACCGAAATCGCGTCGTGACCTCGTCGTGTCCTCGGCAACCCTACCACAAAGTCCATGGTAATGTGATCCCACTTCCACTCAGGAATAGGAATCCGCTGAAGTAACCCTGCAGGTCTCTGGTGCTCAGCCTTCACCTGCTGACAAACAAGACATCTAGCTACGAAATCCACGATGTCTTTCTTCATACCGTTCCACCAATAGGAACATCTCAAATCTCGATACATACGGGTCCCGCCTGGATGGATCGCAAATCGAGAACGGTGAGCCTCCTGAAGTAGCTCCTGTAAGACCGGATGAGACTGAGGTACGCATAATCTGCCTCGGAAGTATATAATACCCTCCTCGTCTCGTGTGAACTCGGTCTGCTGCCCGGAAGCTATCTGACTGCTAATGAACTACAAATGCTGATCACCAGCCTGTGACTCTCGGATCTTCGTCCTGATCGACGACTGAGCAACCATAGTAACAAGAATACCCTGCTCTGTAGATCCCTGCTCCTCCATGTCTAACTCAAAAAAACTCTGAATCAAGTCCGTGACCGAAGTCCGATGGCAAGCCAAAGCCCTTCTGGACTTCCTGCTGAGTGCATCAGCAACCACATTAGCTTTCCCCGGGTGGTAGCTAATGGTACAATCGTAATCCTTCAGGAACTCCATCCATCTCCTCTGTCGGAGATTAAGCTCCTTCTGAGTGAAAATGTATTTGAGACTCTTATGATCAGTAAGAATCTCAAATGTAATACCGTACAAATGATAACGCCAAATCTTCAAAGCATAAATGATGGCGGCTAACTCTAGGTCATGAACTGGGTAGTTCTTCTCATGCTCTTTCAGCTGACGAGAAGCATAAGAGACTACTCTGTCGTGCTGCATCAGAACAGCGCCCAAACCCTGAAGAGAAGCGTCGGTGTAGAGTACAAATCCGTCCTCTCCAGAAGGTAAAACCAAAACTGGAGCCGACACTAATCTCCGCTTCAGCTCCTGAAAGCTAGTCTCGCAATCCTCTGTCCACGTAAACTTCATACCCTTCCTGGTAAGGCGTGTCAGCGGCATAGCAATATGCGAGAAACCCTCAACGAACCGTCTGTAATATCCTGCTAGTCCCAGAAAACTGCGGATCTCCTGAACTGACTTCGGCTGCTCCTAACCGGTGACAGCCTCGATCTTCTGAGGATCAACTGAAATACCCCTACTAGAAACCACGTGTCCCAGAAAACCGACTGAGGATAGCCAGAATGCACACTTGCTGAACTTCACGTACAGCTGATGTCGTCTAAGAATCTCCAAGACTATACGAAGATGTTGTGCATGCTCCTCCTCGGAATGCGAGTAGACTAATATGTCATCAATGAAAACGATAACAAACTGATCCAGATACTCAAGAAAAATGCGGTTCATCAAGTCCATAAACACCGCTGGAGCATTGGTAAGCCCAAATGGCATTACCAAAAACTCATAATGACCGTATCTGGTACGGAAAGTTATCTTCTGAATATCTGAGTCTCTGACTCTCAGCTGATGATATCTGGATCGCAGATCAATCTTAGAATACACTGATGTACCTTTGAGCTAATCAAACAAATCCTCAATCCGTGGTAATGGATATTTATTTCTGACGGTCACTGCATTCAGCTGTCTGTAGTCAATACATAACCTCATAGTGTCGTCCTTTTTCTTAACAAATAATACCGGAGTACCCCATGGGGAAACACTAGGGCAAATGAATCCCCTGTCTAAAAGCTCCTGGAGTTGAACCTTCAACTCGTTCAACTCTTTTGTAGCCATACGATACGGAGCTTTCGATGTCGGCGCGGTTCCCGGAATCAGCTCAATAGCGAACTCCACTGGCCTTCTAGGTGGCAAACCAGGTAGCTCCTCTGGAAACACATCCGGATACTCTCGGACTACTGGAACGTCGGAGAGCTGCGAACTACTGCTGTCGTCTATACTAATCAAAGATAATAGGAAACCCTGACAGCCATGTGACAACAGCTTCTGAGCCTGAATCGCCGAAATGATCGATATGTCGTCATCTCTGATGCCAGTGAAATTCCACGAGGGTTGGTTTGGAGGCCAGAAGGTGACCACCCTCGTCTGGCAATCAAAGGTAGCATGATATACTGACAGCCAATCCATGCCAAGTATGATATCAAACTCGATCATCTCCAATACTAGAAGATCTACCGTAAGTGTCATGTTGCCAAAGTCTAACGGGCAACCTCTGACCTCTTGGGTGACGTCTAAAGTATCACCGGACGGTAGGGAGACGGTCAACCGCTATAGTCTAACAATAGGTAATCTACCAATCTCCCGCATAAAGGTACGGGATATAAAAGAGTGCGAACTACCAGTATCAATCAAAATATCAGCGGAAAATGCATAAATGGAAATCGTACCGCGGAAAACGGATCCGTCGGCCCGGTGGTAACGCTGCCAGCGGCTGCTGCGGCTGGGCAGAAGCCTACCACTGAGGCGGTGTTGGATAATGAGCCAGAGAAGACTGAGAGGATGGTGACTGATACTTTGCAGCTGGCTGGGACTGAGTCTGGTACTGCCCCTGAGTCGGATAATAAGGTCCTGGAACAAAACTCTGGGGTGCTACAGAAGCACTGGAGTACTCCTGTCCAAGCATGCCAAATGCTGCTGCTGAGGGAGCTGCTCCCTGCTGACGCTGTGAGGGTGAGAATCTCCGCCCTCCTCATCGAGACACTGACTGACTAGACTGTCCCCGTGTGCTGAGCCTTCAGCTGACAATCTCGGCTCTGGTGCCCAGGCAGTTTGCAATAAAAGCAAACTGACTGTTCCAAAGTGCAGGCTGAAGAGATGTGGTCTCTGGAACCACATCGGAAACACTGTATATCGCCGGTGGACTGTTTCCGATCCTGCCGAGGAGACCGGAAACGTCCTGAGGAAGACTGTCCTGACTTCTGAGGCCTACAAGATACCCCAGAAGAACTCTTGATGCTGTCCTATCGCCTGTGTTCGCTGGATCTGCCCTGATGTCTGACCCGTATGTTTCCTTTTCCTGTCCGGATATGCTGTCTGCTGAGCTAACCCTATCATCAAAGCTCGATCCAGTGCATCAGAGTAAAATGTGATCCCTAAACCGGCAAGCCGTACATGCAGATAACCATCCAGTCCCTGAATAAACTGCATGCAGTCATCCGCAACTAACTCGACAAAACTTAGTCAACCGGTGGAATTCTATATACTCGGTCCTTGTGCGGTTGTTACGCCTCGAACTCATAAAATCTGCTTACGAGCCATCCGATAAGACAAGGAAAGAAGCGGCTCTCAAAAGCCTCTCAACTGGTCCACGTGACGCGTTGCTCACCAATAATAGAATGAGTAATCCACCAAGCATTAGCCTCATCCCGTAAATGGTAAAGCTCTGCTTTCTCCCACTCGGAGCAAGCCATATAGAAGAAAGTCTGCTCCATAGTCTCTATCCATGACAGAGCCATACTCGGATCGAGATCTCCACGGAAAAGAGTGAAACGAGTCTTCATCGACTCACCAATCTTGGAATCCTAGCTCGCGGGACAATATCTGGTTGTGTCGCATGAACTGGAGCCGATACTACGGTGGCCTGGAATAAACCGAGGAGGAACTCCGGTCTTCTGATATAATAAAGCATAAGTCTGGTGCTGTACCGGTGAACATAAGTGGCAGGAGGTACGGTGAGGTAATGGTGGGATATGGTGCACATCAGAGGCGGGGTGCAGTGCCACTAGTATCGGGTCATCTGTGAGGTCCGGTGGCGGTGGTCCCAGGCGGATGTCTGCACGCCAATGGTACCCCTGATGGTATCGGAACTACTGTAGAGATAGGTACGCTCGGCACAATCGAGGTAGGTACCTCTATAGGAGCCGTCGGGGTCTGAAAGCCCAACGTGCCCGCAGCATGCTGAGTCTGTCCCTGACTGACAAGCTCAATAACAGTGGGCATCTCTTGCATATCCAGAGATCCCGTGGTCCTCGCACGTGGTCGTCCAGCACCACGTCTCGTAGCAATACGAGTAGATCGTCTCATATCTATTAAATTAAATTACAGATATTACTACAAGTATAAAAATCATAAAATAAACATCATACCTTTTTGTTATCTGGAGATGTTTCGTCGCTGTCCAGTCCCCAACTTTTGACCTCAAAATTCCGAACGAGAAGATCGCCGGAAATCCAAATAAATCCGAAACGGAAATCCGAAACATAACCATATAGAAAATTTGAAAATGCCCAGTTTGACTCGCAAACCTGGCTAACCCAAATATCCAGAATACCAACAACAGGTATCCGATAAATCTCCAAAACACCAAAAGCAGGTATCATAACCCTGCTCTGATACCAATAAATTGGTATCAGATAAATCTCAAAATCCAACACACGGAAACCAACCAAGTATCGCCAAACCTCGCTCTGATACCACTAAATTGTCACCCCCCAGAGGAGTCCCAGTCCGAGAAAATTTCGGCAGCATCTCCCCTGTACGGTGGACAATCTGAAACTTCTACATAACACATATACCTCAGCCACAGGCAGCTGGAATAATAACAATAAATAAAAACAATCACGACGCAGTTTATACAGATATTCAGCCTCTGGCTGTCACAACCACACAGTTAATAATAGTAATCACGAACAATAGTACTTTGACTCGAAATCCACCCTACTCAACTACACTCGTTAAGCTCAAATCCGATGAACTCACCTCTGACGCCGTCCAGGCAGGCATGTAGTAGAATAAATCCAAATCATACCGAAAATCCATCAACATCTCAAAATCCATACAAAGTCCATAAGTAAAATGATCCAAAACATAACAAGTTCAAAACAGTCTAAAACAGAAAAGAAACCAAAGGAAAACCAATCATATCCTCGAGGTTTGCAGGGACCAGCAACTGGAACTCTCTCCTGACAGCATCAACCTGAAAATATCAATAATGGAGGCGGGGTGAGTCCAACACTCAGCAGGTACGATTGATATGCAAAGTAAAGAAATAACACCTAGCACTAATCATGCGTACAGTCTCCTGATAAAAATAAAGATAAATGCAAACCGAAGTAGACAGGAGAGAATCTGTACTAACCAGGACCCGGTATAAGGACAAACAGTCTGAAAGGTATAGAAGACTTGTATGCATGTCAAACATGGTATCCACACAATATGCAGTATATAAATGCAGCAAACACAAACACAAGAAATAAATGCATCATGCATATGATGCCAATGTCATGGTCACCCCTGACGCCAGTCAACTCACAACAAAAGTGGGACCGAGTGGGTAGGGAGTGCACTCTGCATCACTACTCCTGATGAGTGACCGAGAGGACGGGATGCTGTCGGAGTACACACGTACTCCTACCCCAAATCATAAATGGGGGAGCGCAATGCTCTCATCTCCCGGTACATTGTGACGGGGAGGGCTCTCTAACGTGCTACACGCTGCGTCACACTACCCATGTGCGGATCAACGGAGCACCGGAAGAGTCAAACTGACGTGCTACCACGCTGTGTCACGCTACCCATGAGCGGATCAACGGAGCACCGAACAGTGATGAAAACTAGCAAAGTGCTCGACAATAATGGAGCAATCTCTCACACAGCATGCAATCATGCGAATGGTGCATGTCACTAAGCATGGTAATATGCTAAATCAATCTCTGGACATATGATAATGTGCACCAAAGTAAATAAATCATATCAAGGTATACTGATCAATTAAGGTATCAAACCTAGGTCCTGACATGGTAAAACATGGTTATATCACTCCCCATGAGCATGTGAAATCAGATAGGTATCAACACGAAATGCAAACAAACAATCAATCAAGCAGGTAACATGTATCGGGCAGTGATTAACCGAAACAAATCAGAAAAACACAATTAATGCAAATTGTTAATTTCATTACTAAGCATATCAAAGACAATAAGTCAAAAGTACCCGCCTCCGAAAATAGAAAGGTTCAATCTGACTCCGAGATACTCGTCTCGCGTCAAGGTCCTGTATATTAAACATAAGGTCTAGTTTAGCTAATTCTATCATACCACAAAATTAGCCAAATTAAATTCTAATCTAATTAAATAATAAGTTCATCCTTAATTCCAATATCAACCCATAAACCTATTTCATATTCATCATCATAATAATCCAATTCCAACCTAATTCAATGTAGTTACCAAATCTAACAATCCTCTACATCATGCATCAAATCCCTACTCCTTACCTCAATTCGTATGTATCACTGTTGATCCAAAATCAAAGATGTTGGCTGCTGAAACAAGATCAGTACCGCTGCTGGGGATCACAAAGTTACTGCCCAAACAACACATGTTATGCTAATACACTGCATCAACATCTCAAGATTTCAAGATGAATCAAATTGAAGCCCAATATTTCATACCTAAATCCCAACTTTGTATCAGCAGTCCCTTCCAAACCAAACCACACCAATCCGTGACCTCCAAGATCACACAGAACCGACGGCTGGAGGCTAAGGCAGAAGCAAGGCGGCTGTGTCGCAAGCCCACAAGAGGAGGAGTCGTAGTGACCGACCTGGCTTCGGGCGGTGGCAACACAGAAGTGAGAAGGCGTCGGCTAGGGCAGCAAAAGTAGCAGCCGAAAGTGAAAGGGACTCAGTTGCCGGTGAGGAGGCGTTGACCGGAACTAGGGCACGGCTTGACACCCGATGTCCCGGCGAAGAGGGCTCGGCTGTGGCACGTAGTGGTCGGCGTTGGGCTGTGCTCGACGTCGCTGCTGTGGAGAAGAAAAGGAAGGGCGGAGAGGAAGAAACCGCCGGCCCGGCGGTTAGGGCTCGGATCGTCGGCGGCGTCGGGGAGAAAAGAGGGGCGCGCGGGGGAAATGTTCCGAAAAATTTCCAAAAATTCCGGAAAATTCCCTTATTAATATTCGCCTATTTTCGGTATTTTACAGTACCACCGACCTTGAGAGAAAGAAAACAAAGAGAATGAAGAGAAGCAAAAACCGGCCACCAAAGAAAAGAAAAGGAGCCGACCAAGAGAGAGTTTCAACTACAAGGAAAATAGAAGAGGAGGCAAGGCTTAGGTTAATATCATAAGGCACCCTCTACCTCTCTTTTATAATCCTTGGTCTTGTCAAAAAAATGAAATTTCCATAACAATTAAAATCTCTCTCTTTTAAATTTCTTATTGTACATGGCAACAAAAGGAATGTTTTAAAATTAATCTCTCTTTTAAAACATGTAGACAACTAAAAAAGACAAGATTAATTAAAACATCTCTTTTTAAATCATGGTTACAAAAAAGGGAAGTTTTATCAAAAATTAAAATATCTCTTTTAAACATTATAGATAACTACAAATAAGGAAAGATTTTAACAAAATTAAAATCTCTCTTTAATCTTTTGTAGATAACTATAAAAGGAAATATTTTAAAATTCTAAAACTCTCTTTTAAAACTATGAGGATGACTATATAAAAGGAAAGTTTTTAACACAAAATTAAAACTCTCTTTTATTCTTATGTGGTCGGCCCCTAGCTTGGACACTAAGCTTGGTCGGCCACTACTTGGCTCCAAATTAATGCTTGGCCTGCCCCCCTTGCTCCAAGCAAGGATACGTCTGACCCATTACTTAGGTAAGAAGTGGACTTTGTGGATACAAGGCTTTATAGATACTACAACAGAGACCGAGAGGAGAAATTAGTTTTGGTCTCCCGATGAGCTTGAGCTTCCTAAGTTTGCCTCGAACACCCAACTCAAGTTCATCAAAAATAACTCATACCACTAAAAAGTTATTATTGAACTACCGCACCAATCCCAAATTACATTATGGGCTCCTTCTTATCATGAGTGCGTTAGTCTCCCTGTGTTTAAGATATCAAATGCCCACTAATTAAATGTGTTACTGACAACTCATTTAATTAATATCTAGCTCCAAGAGTAGTACCACTCAACTTCATTATCATGCCGGACTAAGTCCACCTGCAGGGTTTACATGATAATCCTTATGAGCACCTCAATGGGACATCATCAACCTAGATTACTAGGACACAACTTCCTTCTTTAATCAACAACACACCATATAAATAATAACATTTTCCAACGTATCGGGCCGATTGATTTATCAAACTAAATCTCACCCATTGATAAATTAAAGAAATAAATACTAAGTATACGTGCTTGTTATTATATCGGGATTAAGAGTATGCACATCCATAATAACAGAGGTTTTGTTCTTTTATGTAGTCAGTATAAAAAGAAACAACCTCAAATGGTCCTGCTCAATACACACATAATGTACTAGTGTAATTTTATAGTTAAAATAAACTAATACCAAATTAAACTACAACCATTCCAATGGTTTGTCCCATTCCATCTTGGTTATGATCTACTATTTATAATTTATAAGTAATTGATAACATGATCTTCGGTGTGGCACCACACACCATGTTATCTACAATATAAATTAAATGGACAACTACATCTAATATAAATGTAGACATTTGACCAATGTGATTATTATTTTAAAATAAATGTTTACAAAAAACTAGGTTTTTAGTATACATCCTAACAAACATATGTTACCCCATCTAGGTTACGAGTTGATAAATCTTAATTATCCCAAGTTGTTAAATACCCTAAGAATAAAAGCCTATGCACTGTTTCCGATTCCTCTACCTTACTCCCCGCACGCGATCGCTGCTTCCCTCTCCTCGCTCATCTCTGGTGCTTCGATGAAGTTTCCCACCGTGCCTGGAGCTCCGGCCAAGCGTTGCCCCGTGAAGATGATTTCCATGGAGGGCCTCACGACCAGACAGGGATCCTCACCGATGCAGTAATTTAGGGCAGGGACTTCTGACGGTGACATAAGTCAAGGAAAGGCAAGTACATGTCGATTTGAATATGTGAGATTCATACGGTAGAGGATAAGAGCCTAGGTGAGTATGATAGTATGCTGCGATGTTGTTTATGTTGAATGAAGAGTGATTTAGGGTTTCTGTGGTACTATGGTTTCATCTCGTGGATTTCCCAGTTCATGTTAGGTTAGGAATTGATGCGATTTCAGTTCTCCTTGTGTTCTTGCTCCGTGTTGGGTTTTCCTTCGAGATTTCACAACAAATTTCGATGTTTGTGACTGGGAATGGGCTAGTTTGACTTTGTCTTGATGATTTGGTCAAGTTCTTGGTAGTCTCTGTAAATATTCTCCACGATGAAGATCTGAGATCAGTAGGATAGAAAACAAATAGCTAGTCAAGTAGATATGCTTAAATTATAATGTTCGATTAGTGGTTTTGGTTGCGAATCAGTTTATCCCTATGGTGTTTATGTCTCAGCTTGAGATTTTCTATAAAATTCAAATTTCGAATTGGGTTTCCACAAGGTTTTTACTTTGATACGTGATTGAAATGAGTTTCGATTGGTTTCTTCTTGTCAATTTGACCTTGGGGTCCAGTAGTCGGTAGCCTTGAATAGCTGTGATAATGTTAAACATGTTCTTCTGTGCAACTGGAGGCTTTGGAATTGATCGTTTAAATTTCTGTAGAGTTAGTTGATGATCTAGCTGCATTTCGTTTGGTTTCCGTGAACATTGTTGGAACTGGAATTTGATATGGAATTGCCTCTCGAGATTGTTTCGTTTCTTTGCTGAGGATTTTGATTTCTATTTTGGTTGTTGTCTTGATGCTGTTCATTTGTGTTCGGTAAAGATTGGAAGAATTGAGAAGGTTATGGGATTTCTTTTGTTGTAGTGCTATACTCAAGCAGGTGTAGATTGTCTTGTTGAAGTGATGTTCCAAGTACCAGTGATGATTTCTTTGTTATTGCACTATTGAATTTTAACATAGTTTCTTCATTTAACTGTTTAGGAGGTGTAGAATTATGGAATGACTAGGGATGTTGTCCTTATTTTATGCATGAATAGAATTCTTATTTGTTAATTATCCTATGCTATACATGATGTTAGTTAGTGAAAGGACCTTATGAATTATGGTGAATACAGAATGTATGGAATGTATTATTGTTATAAGTATGGTGTGAATTGATTATATCTTTATTATGTGGCTAATTGGATGGGTATGAGCATATGTGGTGATAGTACGGGTTGGGTGACCTAGGATGAGTTTCGGGGAGGGCCCTTCCAAACATGACTAAAACTATAAATTATCACCGGTACTGTAATTTATGACTGATACTGTAATTTATTGTTAGTTTCGGCTATATGATTGCATGTTCTCTAGGAGGTACCTCTAGGGTCATGGGATTGTTGATTGGCTCTAATAGTGGTTACCGGATATGTGACATATTCACCCTAATTAGCTACATAGGATCACTTATTGATGGTATATATTTTTCTTTGCTATACCGTAATTGGGTTATGTTTTTATTTGGCTTCTAGTGGCTATTTCTACAACTTTATGGATGCCCTCTTATTCATATCGGATTGTGCTTGTTGGGTCATAGACTCATGATGTCTACATTACAGGTGAAGATGATTCTCAGGATATGACTGAAGGCCCTCGGGCGGAGTAGACGCGGAGACGGGATGGACGCATCGTACTGTCCGGTTGTCCAGGAGTGCATATGGGTTTCATTGTGAGAGATTTTTCTTTATTATTTGTAAGAGGGATGGATGTATGGGCATTATTGTTCTTAATCATTCAACTTTGGTTGATGCAGTCAATTTCATTGACACAGATACTGTACTATATGTAGGACCATTAGAGTCGATAGAGGGGGGGGGTGAATATCGATTCGAAAATTCAGAGTATAAATGCAGCGGAAAAGTAAAATAGACACAGATGTTTTATACTTCGTTCGGAGCCTGTGACGACTCCTACTCGAAGGCCCGTGGTCCTTGATCACTTTCGTTGGGCAATCACTAACAATTCGAATATAGTTACAAAAATGAACACAGGAACTGCTAGTGAAAATAAAGCAATACCGACAAGGAAATTAAATAATCGAAGGAGCGCTTTGTTGGAGCTTAGTTGGCGTCGCAGATCGCGTCGAGCGACAAGACCAAGTGAAGAGATCTCGAGTGATTGATGATCGCAAGCTGCGGGGCTTCTTTTATATGATGTTCCGGGCGCATCCTCCGGACGCCTGGAATGTGACGTAACTGCTCAAACCGAGATGCTCCACGTGGCGATCAATCGGGATAAAGTTTGCCTCCGCCGGACTGGGCGCTGGATTCCTTCCGCGCGCCGGGCCCCTGAATCCGCCCGCGACAAACGCGTTAGTCCGGAGGCAAATATATATCAGAAAGTTGTTAGCACAATTAAAGTTCAACAAAGTAATAGCAAAGAGTATGACTTAGATTCCGTCTTTTCGAGACCGGAATCTAGTCACGATCTCGACTTAGACATCCGAAATGGATCTAAGCGGATCGACGCCTAATGTTCCTCCGAAGCGGCCTCAATCACTCCCTCCGATGACTTACCTCACTTACTGCCAGACGTGTCGGCTGAGCCCGTCGAACCCGTCCGGACTTCTGCTAGCTATCCGGTCACCACGACCTAGCTAGACTTCTCGCGTCCGGCCAGCTGCCACCGTCGAGGCTTGGACTTCTCGCCGACTATCCGGTTGACACCGTCGACCTAGTGAACTTGTGCGTGACATCCGGCCGTGCACGACTCTGGACTTCTCCTGTACACTCGATCAAAGTGTCAGACAACAACAAAAACTAACTTAACCTATTTGTCATTCATCAAAACCTGGGTTAGACCGTTAGTGCTACCCGCACCAACAATCTCCCCCTTTTTGATGGAATGACAACTTGGTTAAGTTAGTGAAAGAACAAAAAAGCCAGGTACATTGGTTTTACAGTTAGTTTCAGTGTTTTCAATTTGGTTTATCTAACTTAACCACCTAACCCTCCTCCTTTGGCATTCATCAAAAAAACAAGGGTAAACAATCATAGTGTAGAGTTTCTGTAAAAATAATCACAGCTAATCTTGAAGAAATCTGAGTTTGGTTTAAGAAAACAATTTTTTAAATCCAAGGAAAAGTATAAAATTTAAGGTTTTAACTTCTCAAGCGTGAAAATTTTTTTTAAAATTAGGTTTTTCAACTTTTCAAAAGGTAAATTTTTCTTTTCAGGTTTGAGTAACATTTACTTTTAAAATTTTTAACCTCAATTTTTCAAAACAAAGCAAAAGTTAAACGAGTAAGATTAAATTTGCCAAAATAATTTTTAAAGTTAATTTGATAAAGGCTAAATTTGGAAAGTTTAATTTTCAATAGTCAACATTTTAAATCAGGTTTGAAAATTAGGTGGGATTAAACTTTCAAGTTTTTCAAACACTTAGTTAAATTTAACTGTTTTTGTAAATTAATGTTCAAACATAAGCTAGTTTTTAAAAGGCATTTGTCAAACACATAAAATTTTGATTAATTTCTCCCCCTGAACTTGACACTTAAAATTAAACAGTTGTCTAACCAATTAGGTACTAACTAACTATCAGAAGATAGTAGCTTTCACTTGGTTAGTCAGATTAAGGTGATTATAAACAGTCAGTGTATGACTTGACTGATGATCTTAATCTGATTACTGTCTGATTTGTATTTAACGTCCAGACTTATGCTGATGCACTGAAATAAGCATCTTAAGTTCAGACAATTGGCCTACGCATCTCACCCCTTTCTATGTTTGTCAAACACAAGCAAGGTAAACCTAAGGTGTTGGTGAGATGCTCAAAAACTAGTCCTATGGGTACATGCTTTCTAAGGATTCAAAACTAGTCTAAGGTCAAAACTGTTTTTGAAAATCTAAAAATGGAAAGTTTTGAAAACAAACAAGTTTAACCTATTAGTTAAAAAAAACATTATTTTTAAAAATAGTTTTAAAAAATCCTAGTCTATTAAGCACATCCCTAATTTTCGCCGTAAGTTGCTAAATTCACTTTCAGGGAGTGGTTTTGTAAAAATGTCAGCTAAATTTGATTTGGACTCAATGTACTTGAGTTCAATATCACCTTTAGTAACATGATCCCTGATGAAGTGGTGCCTAATTTGAATATGTTTGGTTCTTGAATGATGCACAGGATTCTTGGTTAAGTTAATTGAACTTATATTGTCAATTAATACTTTTCCATTTGTGATATTTAAGTTGAAATCTTTTAGAGTATGCATCATCCATAATAATTGTGCAACACATTCGCCTATAGCTATGTATTCTAACTCAGTTGTAGATAGAGCAACACAATGTTGCTTTCTACTAAACCAGCTAACAAGTGATGGACCTAATAATTGGCATCCACCACTTGTGCTTTTGCGGTCTAATTTACATCCAGCATAATCTGAGTCAGAATATCCTATTAGTTCAAAATTATTTGTCCTAGGATACCAGATTCCTACATTTGTTGTTCTTTTAAGATATCTAAAAATTCTTTTAACTTGTGTCAAATGGGATTCCTTAGCACAAGTTTGGTATGTAGCACACATACTAACTGCAAATAAAATATCAGGTCGGCTTGCAGCTAAGTACAGTAGGCTACCTATTGCACTTCTATAGTGTTTCAAATCAATTTGTTTTCCATTTGGGTCACTGTCTAAGATTGTGTTTACTGCCATAGGTATTTTTATTTCTTTTGTATTTTCTATTCCGAATTTTTTAAGTAATTCTTTGGTGTATTTATGTTGATAAATATAATTTCCTTCATTTGTTTGTTTGATTTGTATTCCTAGAAAATAGGTTAATTTTCCCACTAAGCTCATTTCAAATTCTTTTTCCATTAGATTAATAAATTCTTCTAAAAATTCTGAATTTGTTGAGCCAAATATTATATCATCTACGTATATTTGTGCAATAAATATGTCTGTATTTAATGATTTAACAAACAAGGTTGGGTCAATTTGACCTTGTTTGAATCCTTTAGATGTTAAGTAAGATGTTAGCCTTTCATACCATGCCCTGGGTGCTTGTTTAAGTCCATATAGTGCTTTCTTTAATTTAAAAACATAATCAGGGTGTTCTAGACTTTCAAACCCAGGAGGCTGTCCTACATAAACTTCTTCTTTAATTAGTCCATTGAGAAAGGCAGACTTAACATCCATTTGGTATAGTTTGAATCCCTTATGGGCTGCATAACTTAGTAACATTCTAATGGATTCTAATCTGGCTACTGGGGCATATGTTTCATCATAGTCAAGTCCTTCAACTTGGCAACCAGCCTAGCCTTATTTCTAGTAATTTCTCCAGTTTCACTTAGTTTGTTTCTGAATACCCATTTTGTTTCTATTATTTTCTTATTCTTAGGTGGTGGGACTAGGTCCCAAACCTCATTACGCTCAAACTGGGCTAGTTCTTCTTGCATAGCTATAATCCAATCTGGGTCTAGTAGGGATTCATCCACAGTTTTGGGTTCAATTTTTGAAATTAATGAAATTTGACTTAGGTTTCTAAAAGATGATCTGGTTTGAACTCTTAAGTCTGGGTCACCAATTATTTGATCAGTTGGATGATTTGGGTTAACCCTTATTGTTCTAGGAGGTTGATTCTCTTGATGTTGTTCCTCTTCTTCATGACTTAGAGTTTGGTTGGTTTCTGGAACAAACTCAGGTGTTTGTGTAGGTTCTATGTCTTGTTTAGTTTCTTCAAATTTTACATTAGTAGTTTCTTCAATTTTTAAGGTAACCTTATTGTAAATTCTGTAGCCTCTACTATTTAAGGAATATCCTACAAAAATTCCATTTTCAATTTTAGAGGTGAATTTTCCTAAGTGTTCTCTTGTATTTAAGATAAAAACTGGGCACCCAAATACCTTAAAATATTTTATATTTGGTTGTTTATTATAAAACATTTCGAAGAAGGTTTTGTTATGAGTTTTATTTATTGTTGTTCTGTTCTGTACATAGCAGGCTGTACTAACGGCTTCTGCCCAAAAGTATTTAGGTAGGTTATACTCATTTAACATTGTTCTAGAAGTTTCAAGTAAGGTTCTATTTTTTCTTTCTACAATTCCATTTTGTTGGGGGGTTTTAGGGCATGAGAATTCATGATGGTAACCGTTTTCTAGACAAAAACTGTTAAAGTTGTGATTTTTAAATTCTCCCCCATTGTCATTCCTAATTCTTTTAATTTTAATATCTTTTTCGTTTTCAATCTGTTTGCAAAAATTTGTAAAAATTTCAAAAGTATCTTTATGTTTTAAGAATTTGACCCAAGTAAACCTAGAATAATCGTCTATAATTACTAAGCAATATAAGTTTTCATTTATAGATTTGACTCCATGGGAGTCAAAAAGGTCTAAATGTAGAAGTTCTAAGATTGAGTTAGTTTGTGGTTGATTTGTTTGTTTGTGGGTTGATTTAGTTTGTTTGCCTTGTTGACAAGCATTACATATGGTTGAATCTAAGTTAGGTAACTTTGGTAAGCCTTTTACAAGTCCATTTAGTTTACTTATATTTCTAAAGTTGGTGTGAGACATCCTCCTATGCCATAACCAAGTTTCTTCTTTTTGTGTTAAATAACACTTAATGGAAGAAATGGTTAAGTTGATGGCATAGATGTTGTCTTTTCTAAAACCTTTTAGGCTTATGGTAGGATTATCTAGATGTTTGATTAAACACTCTGTAGATAGAAATTTGACCTTATACCTAGTATCACACAATTGACCTATACTTAGAAGATTATATTTAAAATTTTCAACAAGTAAAACATTTGTAATTATAAAGTCTAATTTTAATTCAATATTACCTATACCAATTACCTTAAGTTTGCCGTTGTTTCCAAAGGCAACTGTTCCTAGGCCTTTGTAAGTGAGTTGAGTGAACTTGGTGTGATCTCTAGTCATATGTTTGGAGCAACCACTGTCCAAAATCCACTTGGTTTCCTACAGTAAGTAGGATTTAAAGTTAGTCTTTTGAGCATGCATTATTTTTAAAAATTAAGATTTTGAAATTAATTTTTAAGTTTAAAATTAAAATTTTGAAATTAGTTTTTTTTAAGTTTAAAATTAAAATTTTGAAATTAGTTTTTTTTTTAAGTTTAAAATTATAATTTTGAAAATAAAAATTAAAATTTTGAAATTAATTTTTAAGTTTAAAATTAGAATTTTGAAAAAAAAAATTAAGTTTAAAATTAGAATTTTGAAAATAATTTTTTAAGTTTAAAATTTTGAAATTAATTTTTTAAGTTTAAAATTAGAATTTTGAAATAAAATTTTTTTTTTTAAGTTTAAAATTAGAATTTTGAAATTAATTTTTTAAGTTTCAAAATTAAAATTTTGAAAATAATTTTTTAAGTTTAAAAATTGAAATTAACTTTTTAAGTTTAAAAATAAAATTTTGAAAATAATTTTTTTTAAGTTTAAAATTAAAATTTTGAAATTAATAATTTTTTAAGTTTAAAATTAGAATTTTGAAATTAATTTTTTTTTAAGTTTTAAAATTAAAATTTTGAAAATAAATTTTTTTTTTTTAAGTTTACAATTTTAAACCTTATTCATCTCACCCGATCTATATTATCAATCAGGGAATCCTATGATTTTGTGAGATGAAATTAGATTTTTTACTTATGGAGTTTTGGTTTAACTTGTGTTAGATTCAGATTTAGCTTTGGTCTCCACAAATAGGCATTCTTCGGATAAATTTCTAAGCTTGGTGAGTCACATGGACGTCATTAGAAGTAACCAACCTTTCGAGATTTTTCGAATAGTCCTATCCAAGGAGCTTAGTACTAAATCTTGGTCTAACTGATTAGGATCCATTTAAGGGTAGCTTCGGTCAGTTCCACTTGGCCAAATGCACCAGATCGAAGCCATATCTTTCTAGACATACGATGCCCAAGCTTCCCTAACGTACTATCATCAAAAAATTTCACCAGTACTGTAACGCCCGAAAATTCTCAAACTTGCATTAGAATTATTCTGTGATTTTTCTGGAATTTTTAGATATTTTTCCGGAATTTTCCGAGTAGCGGAAGTAGCAAAACTAATAGAAAAGTAAAATGGTTTAAGCGGGAATCGAACCCGAGACCTCTCGGGTCCGCTAAACCTTTAGTTAGCCTTAGTAACCGGTGAACCCAGCAGGGCCGTGATGAAAGAGGAGGGAAACATTTATATTTATATTTGAGTTGGGCCTAGTTACCCACTTAATATAAATTAAAAACTTAAGTTGGGGTTTGGTTTAATTTGGTTCGGCAGCCCTCTCCTCACAAAGCCTCACGCCACTTTTTCCAAAACCCTCACCGACGCCAACCCCTTCTTCTCTCCTTCTCTCGGCGCCACATCAAGGAAGACCTAGGGTTCTCTCCCTAGGGTCCCAAGGTCACTTTCCGGCGACGATTTCAGCACGAGGACGTTCCCCTCCGCGAGTAGAGCACGTGGACGCGAGCGAATCATCGAGAAGTCGTCTCCACCGGAATTTCTAGCGATTTGATTTGAAAGAAATCTAGCATACGAGGTAAGAAACCCCTCACCTGTAGTATAATAGCTTCCGTTTGAGTTTTTATGCTTTAGTTAGAATGTATGCAGATTTTTATCGATATCTAGGGTGTATTTAACTCTCTTCGAAGATTAGGGATTTAGATGAGCACCTCTAGATGGGCCGGGCACGTTTTCCCTCTTCAGATAGGAGGTTAGACGTTGTCGGGTGCCTAGAGGTGGTCTCCCTAATAGGGAGAAGAGTTAGAGCATCCTAGGTGCTCGATTAAAGGTCTAGCTCAGTAATAGATAGTTTAATTAACTTATTATATGCACTAGAAGCATATAAAACATAAAATTAGTTTTATTTCAACTTATGTAGGACTACAGTCCAATGGGTGGACTCCCACAGTAGCCTCTAGGTTCAGACAACCTAGTTCTAGGTTCAGATAACCTAGATTCAGCAAAATAAGTATATAGCATTCAGTATTTTACTTTCAGCAGTGGCACTGTACTGGATTAGATATCCACTGGGCTGGACTCCTATAGTCGTCCCTAGGTTTAGCTAACCTAGTAAACCCTACTAGATTCGGAACTTGCAATCCCGGGTTTAGATAGGGATGCGCGCACAGCAAGTACAGTTGTCAGGGCCCCTCAGCAACATGTTTAGTATTTTCACTTATTATATGTATAGCTTTTCAAATTCATAATCAGTTATGTGAGTTTAGCTTAGTTTCAGTACCAGCTCAGTTAGTTTAGTACAGATCATGATCAGCTTAGTTCAGTTCCATGATTTGTATTCAGTTTCAGTTTTCATGCTCAGCTCTACTTTTGCAAGTATGATTGCCATGCTCAGTTTCTGTTCATATGAATAAATGTCATGCCATGCCATGATTAGCACCTACTTTCCAACAGCATGTTTTTAAAACATATCTGCATCGTATGCATGTTTTTGTGAGGTAGATGGTTTCTTACTAAGCTTTTTAGCTTATAGATACTACTTTTCTTATACTGCAGATAAAGGTAAAGGAAAAGTGGACCAATAGCGGAGGCTGGAGGGCAATGCTATCAGGATGTGTGTGGGCAGGAGTTGGAATAAAGATCTTTGGGATCTAAACAGTTTTACTTCAGTATTAACACTTAGCGTTTTCAGTTTTTACTATTCAGTTTTTGATTTGTTAAGTGTTATGAAATAGTAAACCATGCACTATGTAGTATGCCAGGTTTAGAATATTAGTAGGTTTATATTAGTATGATTTGCATTGGTTTAGAGTTGTTGCAGGTGGTTTTGGCACGACAAAGTGTCGAATCGCGATCTCGATTCAAATCGAATGAAATCCGGATCGGCTGCGCGACCAATCCGAAGAGCGACGAGCTACTGGATCGGTCGGCCTACCATCGCGACAGTCAGATACTGTTATCCTCCACGGATCGGTCAACCCGATCCAAAGATCGATAGCGTGAAGCAGGGTTTGGTGCTCGGATCGGCCTACCGATCGATCACACATGGATCGATGCCGACCGATCGACGTTGGGAACCGAATGCCTGATAGCGATCGATCCGGATCGATCAGCGTGTCTGTAGTTAGTCGGGATGTTGATTTCCTCCTTAGCATATGTACACCAAAGAAGGTCTTTAGACCTTTCTTATCGCTTGTATCCGTCATTAGTAGAGTAAAATTTTAATTAGCAGACTTTCCGACAAGAGCATATAGACAAATAGTAATTGTAGCGACGCCTTACGGCGATTAGCACGTAAGGTGGGTCGTTCTGAGTGGTATCGAGCAAAGTTCCATACTTCCTACACACATCAGCATTGAACCTACAACTTCCAAGTAAGAATACCTCTACTTAATTTATGCTCCTTTTTTGTTATTACAGTTCATGTTTATATGCCCGCTTGTTAGTATGTGATAGTTTTAAACATGATATCGAGTTATATAACCGTGATTACATTAGTTATGTTCATCCTCCATGTCTTTAGCAATGGCAACGCCCACTAGAAGGGCACTAGCCACGAGCCCCAAAGAAGCAGGTTCAGTGCCTCCTCCGGACCTTACAGCATTAGTGGCTCAATTACCTAGCTGAACAGCAACAGAAATAGCCACCTTAAAGGCTAATCGGATCACACATACCACCCCCGAATTTGGCGACTCGATAGTCTTAGAGGTTCCACCACCTCACGACAAAGAAGCATGACCCCGGAATGAGCCAAGAAAGGAAGCCTATCTCGATCCGGTGGAGGCGAGTCAAGCAGAACTCTGCACTAGTGAACCATGGGATGCACAAGCTCAGTTCAAACACTGGAGAGCACGATGGAGCTTCGGATGCCCAAAACAGAAGGTGAAGTGTGCCTCCGCTTGACGGAGACATGCATGTGGTGGGAAAGGATTAGAACGAAGCACCAATGAACCAGGATGTCATGGGTGACTTCGAGAAAGAATTCTTCGAGGAGTTCTTTCACATCGGGTTACAAACCGTCACACTGACGAGTTCATTGAGAGTTTCGTGGCAACCTTTCGGTTGAGGAAGCCGTGAAGAAATTCAACAGTTGGCTCGTCTATGCCCGTAGATAGTCGGCAGAGAAGGAACGAATCCGGTTGATGCTCAAGATGCGAGGCCGGAGATAGCGTGAGAACGTGGTGGTGGCATACATGGCCACAAACCACGAGGAGTTAGTGAGCGGTGCCTTGACTACAGAGCATTACGAGAGCGGCAGCGCAAGCGTCTCCGAGCTCCATCGAGTGCAAAGTCACATCAAACACCTGGGCCACCTCGTCGAAAGGGAACTCCAACAGAAGCGCAAATCGGGAGTGACCCAAAGGGAGGACCATCGAGCAAGCGACCCAGTTATCCAAAGTGTGCTACTTGTGGGAAATTCCACCGTGGGTTTGTCGCAGGGCACACGAGGATGCTCGAATGTGGAGGGAAGGGCACATGGCCAGCTGCGACCGGTCTTCCTCAGCCACAGCAGATTCAGTATGCAGGCCAGCCAGCTCAGTTATATCAGATGCAGGCCGCTCTAGAAGGTCCACTTATCAGCCAGGGCAGATTAGAAGCCCCTCCAGCTATGGCGAATGCGAGGATCTACTCACTCACCAGAGAGGACGTAGCCAATGCCTCGACAATTGCCACAGGTCAGATTACCATTTTTCAGTATAGTGCTACTGTTCTATTTGATACTAGGGCAACCCATTCATATATAGCCAGGGTGTTCTCCGAAAAATTAGAAATACCCTCAGAGGTACTCAGTGGTCAATTTTTGACGGCACTACCTTCAGGAGAGATCATTGCATCCACGCACTGGCTCAGAGCAGTGCCGGTCATTATAGCAGACATGGAACTCTTTTATGATCTGATCCTGCTGGAAATGACTGACTACGACGTCATCCTTGGAATGGACTTCCTGATCAGATACGGTGCTTCCATAGAGTGCCATAAACAGAAAGTCGTATTCCAACCCGAAGCAGAAGCACAGTTCGAGTACATCGGAGAACCAAAGAGAAAAGCCAGAAAATTTCTCTCAGCTATGAAGGCACAGAAGTTGATGGATTCGGGATGTACGGGGTACCTCGCACATGTAGCCAATACCAGCAAGGACAAGGACCAACAGCTAGCAGGGGTCCGAGTTGTATGTGACTACCCAGTAGTCTTCCCTGAGGAGTTACCAGGCCTAGCACCAGTCAGGGAGATAGAGCACTTCCCGGCACCAATCCTATTTCCAAAGCGCCATATCGCATGGCTCCAGCAGAACTGAAGGAACTTCGGGAGGAGCTGCTTGACAAGGGCTTCATCGCCCTAGTCACTCACCATGGGGGCGACTGTTCGTGAAGAAGAAGGATGGAAGCATGCGGCTATGCATAGACTACAGAGCACTGAATCAAGTCACGATCAAGAACAGGTTTCCTCTTCCCAGAATAGATGACATGTTCGACCAGTTAAAGGGAGCAGCAGTGTTATCTAAGATTGACCTCAGATCAGGATATCACCAAGTCAGAGTCAAGGAGGGTGATATAACGAAGACAGCATTTAGGACCAGATACGGACATTACGAGTTCGTAGTCATGCCCTTTGGCGTGACCAATGCTCCAGCTACATTCATGGATCTCATGAACAGAGTATTCAGGGAGTATTTAGATAAGTTTGTTATTGTGTTTATCGATGACATCCTTATCTACTCAGGAACTCAGGAAGAACACTCAGAGCACCTGAAACTAGTATTGCAGACCCTTCAGCAGAACCAGCTATACGCCAAGTTCACAAAATGTGAATTTTAGCTAGATCAGGTGTCCTTCCTGGGTCACATCATCTCAAAGGATGGTATTATGGTAGATCCCAGCAAGATAGAAGCGTAAGTGGAAGAGACCTAAGAACACCAGCGAAATCAAGAGCTCGGGATTAGCGGGATATTACGGAAAGTTTGAGAGGACTTCTCAGATAGCCTCACCGACTCTTACGAGAAGACCGAAATTTCAGTGACGAGGACCGTTGAGAGCGGCGAGTTAAAAGATTGACGTTGCTCCCATTTGGCTCTACGGACAACACCACGCACTTTGACATCTATAGTGATGCCTCTAAGTTGGGACTAGGAGCGATGCTAAATGGCAAGGTGATTGCCTATGCCTGACAACTCAAGGATTATGAGAAGAATTACCCTACTCATGACCTTGAGCTTGCAGCAGAGTGTTCGCTCTCAAAATTTAGAGATATTACTTATATGGAGCTCAAGCAGAGTGTATCTGATCATCGTGAGTCAAGTACTTCTTCCTCAAGGATCTGAACATGCCAGATGGCTTGGTGGTTAAAGACTACGATATAGGCATCCTCTACCATCCGGGAAAAGCCAATAAGGTAGACGGCGCGCCTTAGCAGAAAATCCAGATGCTACCTTATTATCTCTCTAGCCATGTCACGCCCTTACGAAGGAGATCGAGATTTGGTCTCGAACTCATCATTGGAAGCCTCTACTATGACCTTAGAGTCTACCTTGCTTGGTGATATTCAGTCAGGACCCCGAAATTCAGAAAATCAAGCAAGGGCTAGCGTAATCGAGTAGAGAATTCAGAGTGTCCAGAGCGGGTGTTGTACTTTGGTGGATGACTGCTGTTCCGATCGGGAGGAGCTACGGAGAGATTTTAGATGAGGCTCACAAGACTCCCTATACGATCGAGTTCCACCAAAATGTACCAAGACCAAGAACCATTTTGGTGGCCGGGATGAAGACATCGCCAGATATGTTCGCCTCCTCTTCGGTCAAGGCGGACATCACAGAGGAGGAGTTCACCTATACTGATTCGAATGGAAGTGGAGGATATCTCTATGGATTTCATAGTGGGACCGCCCGGAACCACGAATGGTTTTGACGCCATCCGGGTAGTAGTCGACTAAATCAGCCCACTTCTTAGCTATCAAGATATCCTACTCCATGGAGAAGCTAGCTCAGTTGTATCTCCGTGAGATCGTCAGACATGGAATCACTAAGCATCATTTCCCACCAAGGATTCACATCACACTACGGGTGTACAATCGATGTTGGGCACTAAGTTAAAGTTCAAGACATTCCATCCTCGAACGGATGGTCGAGGCAGGCGAGTAAACCAAGTACTCGAAGATATGCTCCGGCTGTGCCCTAGACTTCAAGGAAAGTTGGTGCAAATATCCGAGCTTAGCGAATTGCATATGCCTATCGATGCCACTATCCATGGCACCTTATGAGGCTCTCTATGGGCGGAGGTGTAGATCTCCAATCACGGTATGAGTGGTGAACAGAAAGAACTAGAACTTTGAGCAGATCTAGTAGCGATACCACGTGACATCAAAGCGATCCGCGGATAGAGAGCCGAGGCGCGAAGAGCTATGCCGATATGCTGCGCGCGAACCCTAGTTTTCATCAGGATTCGTGTTCCTCGAGTGGCTCCCATAAAGGTAATGTGCGTTTTGGGAAAAAGGCAAGCTAAGTTCCAGATATGTGGGACCACCTTACTCGCAAAGAGTGGGCAAGGTAGCATATGAGCTAAGCTACCCCAGGAAATGTCACCGTCCACGTATTTCATGTCTCTATGTCAAGAAGCATACCCGGATGCCACCGGTGATTGAGCCCCGGTCAGCAGATCCGAGGACCTCACTATGATAGTCGGCCTATTCGGATAATAGACCGAGCAGTTAAGAAATTGCGGAACAAGGAAGTACCATTAGTCAAAGTCATTTGGCACATACCTGAGAAGAGGCAACTTGGGAGACGAAGCAACATGAGATAGAAGTACCCAGACTGTTCTAAGTTCGAGGAACTTTTTATAAGGTATGGGGATTGTAAAGCCCAAAAATTCTCAAACTTGCATTAGAATTATTCGTGATTTTCTGAAATTTTTAGATATTTTTCAGAATTTTTTCGAGAGCGGTAGCAAAACTAATAGAAAAGTAAAATGGTTTAAGGGAATCGAACCCGGACCTCTGTCCGCTAAACCTTTAGTTAGCCTAAGTAAGAATGAGACTGGGAAGCCTTTGAAAGAGAAGGAAACATTTATATTTATATTTGAGTTAGGCCTAGTTACCCACTTAATATAAATTAAAACTTAAGTTGGGGTTTGGTTTAATTTGGTTCGGCAACCTCTTCTCACGCCACTTTTTTCCAAAACCTCACCGACGCCCACACCTCTTCTTCTCCTATTTCTAAAAGTCCTTATAAAAATCTAGAAATGCTTTAGAGAAATTCTAGAGATTTTTAGAAATTTTTAGAGTATTTTTACGTAATTTTTGGAGTTCGTTTGGTATTTTTACTGAACGAAAGAAGTTGACAAAAAATTTGTCAAAACCGAAGCTCGAACACACGACCTCGGGTCGGACTGACCCAACCGGACACGGCTCAACCAGCTGAGCTATATGGGCTTTGTTAACTAAGTATGGGGAGAAATAAATTAAAGCATAGTTGGAATCGGATTAACCCTAGGTTATAAAAGAGGTTAAGTTAGGAGAGTAAAACCTAAAATTTCCTCTCTCGAAGCCTTCCTCTCTGCTTCACGCGTGCGCGGCGTCGATTCCTTCTCGGGCGAAAACGAAGCTAGGGCTTCGTCTCCAGCGGCCGGTGAGCACTTCTCTCCGTCGGTTCTTCACAGATTCAAGGTCTCCTCGTTGAAGAGAGCTCGTGGCCACGAGGAAGGGTTGAAATTTGAAGTTTCTCCGTGAACCCTAGAGGTTTTCTCCTTCGGTTTGAATTCAAGAATCAAGTGAGTTGCTTCTCACCTGCAGTAGGAGTAGTTCCCTTCGATTGGTTTTTGAAAGATTTTGGTTATGTCTCTGCCGTGAGATCTCCTTTACAGTTCGGTTAAACATGCTTAAAGTTTGTTTTAGTGATTCCATGAAGATATAGTTTTGAATAAGTTACATGAGTTTTTGTTTGTAACATTACAACAGGAAACCTAGGTATCCTGTTAAAACTTGTAGAGGCTTAAGAGTAGTTTCGAGAGTTTGATTCTTCTTCCTTACTGTAGTAGCTTGCTATCGAGATTTTGGTTGCTCTATGAAAACCGAATTCCATTAAGTTTAATGAAGGAGGTTCAATTGCAATTATGTGTTGAATAGTTTCTTATTAACGGCATGCATGTGTAGAACCTTCCTTATTCAAAGAAGATGAACAACCTAGCATTTAGTAAGCATGAACAACCTTATAATTAGCCTTGTGGATTTAGTTTCCTTGCATAATAATAGGCACTAAACAAACCTTTATTTTGAGTAGATAGTTTTAGAAGTTTGCTAGTTTAACAAGCATGAATAGATTCTTATTATGTTGGTATGAATAACATTTAGTTAGATGTTCCTTTGAGTTCGAGTTTCTAGTTTTGGACTTCCTTGCTTTAACAAACAGAATCGTTTTGTTTTTAAGCAAATGCAGATTTTAGTTTTGTTCATTGCTATTTCCAGTAAGCATGAAAAAGGGTTGCATTAGTTTAGCATTGCAGGTTGTGACTTTTCCTTGCTACTGCCAAACATGTTTAGGCTATATATTGTACATTGCAGATTTAGTTCCTTTACTATTTCTTACACATGAACAACCCTTTCAATTTAGCATGCTACTTAGTTTTCTCAGCCTGCTCTTGGAGTTTAGATATGCAAAAAGGGTAATCATATTTTGATTCTTAGTATGTTTAGCATTTTTAGTTTTGGATCCCTATGCTCAACGAACATGAACAGCTTAAGCTTAAAGTATGCATAGTTAATTCTTTTTTTAGCAATTCAATATCTATTTCTTGAGCATTTTACAAGTACGAACAGCAAGAGATTTTTACTTTATAGCAAGAGATTTTATGATCCTTAGTAGACTTATTCATTTGTAGCTTAATTAGACATGTCAATCTGATTTCCTTTATAGCTTACTGGACCAACATGTGTTTTTTTAAGCATTTAAGTTTCAGTTTTGATGTATATACATATATATGCACATTGAGTATTATGAGTTAGTTTAATCAGGTAGTTTCTTTGCAGATTTTTATAAGTAAAGTATGCAGATTTTGATAGGCTTAATATACAAATTTTCAGTACGTAGGGTGTGTTCTAGTGCACACCAAGTGCTTGATAAAATGCTTAGCTCAATATAATGCTACAGTAGGCATTTTAATAGCTCAGTTAATGTAGTAGAAGCATTTAAAATAGCTTATTTAGTCTTGCTTCAGCTTATATGGGACTACGGTCCAATGGGTGGGCTCCCACAGTCGCCTCTAGGTTCAGATAACCTAGTTCTAGGTTCAGATAACCTAGTTAAAGCAAGGTAAGAAAATTAGCTATGAAATCAGTATTTTATTTTCAGCAGTGGCACTGTACTGGATTAGATATTCATTGGGTTGGGCTCCCACAGTCGTCCCTAGGTTTAGATAACCTAGTAAACCCTACTAGACTCGGAACTTGCAATCCCGGGTTTAGTTAGGGATGCGCGCACAGCAAGTACAGTTGCCGGGCCCATCAGCAGCATGATTATTATTTTGATCTATTATGTAAATAGTTTTCAAAACTTCACAAATTAGTTATGTGAATACAAGTTAGACTCAGTTTGTCATTAATTGGTTTAGCTTAGGTATCAATTCGGTTTCCTATTGATACACATGATAGTTCTATGATTAGCTATACATGTTTAGTATTTCAGTTAGCATGATTCCTTTGCTATTTATGAGCATGAGTAGCTATACATGTTAGCTTTTCAGTTAGTTGATTTCTTTGCTATTTATGAGCATGAGTAGCTTTACATGTTAGCATTCAGTTTTAGCATGTTTTTATTTATATACATGCATATCGAGTTTTTGTGAGTAGGATAGCGCTCACTAAGCTTTTAGCTTATAGATACTATTTTCCTCCTACTGCAGATAAAGGAAAAGCTAAAGTATAAGGAAGAAGGCGACAAGGAGATGCTGTGACGGTGTGTGATGTGTGGACTATGGAGATCCTTGAGACTTAGCTAAAGAACTCACTTAGTTTAAGAATTTGTTTAACTTAATTTCTTATTAAGTTGATAAGAAAATTTTGTAGTAAGAAGTTATGTTTCCGCTTTTCATTACCTGCATGTTTTGATTTATTAAACTGCGTGGTTGTGAAAATATATGTTCCAGCCGCCTGTGGCTGAGTATACTCGGTATGTATTTACGAATATGGTCACCGGTACAGGGGAGATTCTGTCGAAATTTTTCGGTAGGGTTTCCATGTGATTTTTTTATCATACCGATTAAGTAGAGTTAGTAGTCAAGTAACGGTCATCCTTAGAGTGTAGTAGTAGTAAGAAGGGTGGTCGTTACACCTTCTTCTCTCCTTCTCTCGGCGCCACATCAAGGAAGACCTAGGGTTCTCTCCCTAGGGTCCCAAGGTCACTTTCCGGCGACAATTTCAGCACGAGGACGTTCCCCTCCGCGAGTAGAGCACGTGGACGCGAGCGAATCGTCGAGAAGTCATCTCCACCGGAATTTCTAGCGATTTGATTTGTAAGAAATCTAGCATACGAGGTAAGAAACCCCTCACCTGCAGTATAATAGCTTCCATTTGAGTTTTTATGCTTTAGTTAGAATGTATGCAGATTTTTATCGATATCTAGGGTGTATTTAACTCTCTTCGAAGATTAGGGATTTAGATGAGCACCTCTAGATGGGCCGGGCATGTTTTCCCTCTTCAGATAGGAGGTTAGACGTTGTCGGGTGCCTAGAGGTGGTCTCCCTAATAGGGAGAAGAGTTAGAGCATCCTAGGTGCTCGATTAAAGGTCTAGCTCATTAATAGACAATTTAATTAACTTATTAAATGCACTAGAAGCATATAAAACAGCAAATTAGTTTTATTTCAACTTATGTAGGACTACAGTCCAATGGGTGGACTCCCACAGTAGCCTCTAGGTTCAGACAACCTAGTTCTAGGTTCAGATAACTTAGATTCAGCAAAATAAGTATATAACATTCAGTATTTTACTTTCAGCAGTGGCACTGTACTGGATTAGATATCTACTGGGCTGGACTCCCATAGTCATCCCAATGTTTAGCTAACCTAGTAAACCCTACTAGATTCGGAACTTGCAATCCCGGGTTTAGATAGGGATGCGCGCACAGCAAGTACAGTTGCCAGGGCTCCTCAGCAGCATGTTTAGTATTTTCACTTATTATATGTATAGCTTTTCAAATTCACAATCAGTTATGTGAGTTCAGCTTAGTTTCAGTACCAGCTCAGTTAGTTTAGTACAGATCATGATCAGCTTAGTTCAGTTCCATGATTTGTATTCAGTTTCAGTTTTCATGCTCAGCTCTACTTTTGCAAGTATGATTGTCATGCTCAGTTTCTGTTCATATGAATAAATGCCATGCCATGCCATGATCAGCACCTACTTTCCAACAGCATGTTTTTAAAACATATCTGCATCGTATGCATGTTTTTGTGAGGTAGATGGTTTCTTACTAAACTTTTTAGCTTATAGATACTACTTTTCTTATACTGCTGATAAAGGTAAAGGAAAAGTGGACCAGTAGCGGAGGCTGGAGGGCAATGCTATCAGGATGTGTGTGGGCAGGAGTTGGAATAAAGATCTTTGGGATCTAAATAGTTTTACTTCAGTATTAGCACTTAGCATTTTCAGTTTTTACTATTCAGTTTTTGATTTGTTAAGTGTTATGAAATAGTAAACCATGCACTATGTAGTATGCCAGGTTTAGAATATTAGTAGGTCTATATTAGTATGATTTGCATTGGTTTAGAGTGGTTGTAGGTGGTTTTGGCACGACAAAGTGTCGAAATCAGCATCTCTGATTTCGAAATCAGGAAATCAGACGCTGGATCGGTCTGCCGACCGATCCAGTAGCGTACCAGGCTTCTGGATCGGTCAGCCGACCGATCCAGACAGATACAGTATGCTACTGTATCCTCCTGGAAGTTGGGAAGTGTAGTTTCTAGTCCCTAGCCGAGTTGGGATGTTCAGTTTCCCCTCCTTAGCATATGTACACCAGCAAAGAAGGTCTTTAGACCTTTCTTATCAGTTATATCCATCATTAGTAGAGTAAAATTTTAATTAGCTCAGCTTTCCGCACAGCATATAGACAACAGTAATTGTAGCGACCGGCCTTACAGCCAGTACCCAGAAGGTGGGTCGTTACAAGTACCATGATTCAAGTTAAACTTGGTTTCTAATCCTAATTACCCTACCGGGTTAGTTTGTTTTAGGTTACCCTGTCGGGTAAGTTAGTTTTGGAGGTGCCAGCTATTCTGGAGCCTCCCCCTGAATTATTGTCCATTAATTTAAATTTTGGTTTTAGGTTTGTGTCGATTCTTTTTATAGTTATGGTTAACTTGGTGATAATTTTGTTGATTTTTAAGGTGTTTAGATTTTGAATTTGGTTTAGGTTTGTATTTTGGATTTTGGTTTGGTTTATTCGATTTTATATAATGTATTTTTTCTTTAGGTATATAATATTGATTAAGTCCTACTTGCGTGGTCAGACACACTTTCGGGACCCAAGCTTGATTAGTTGATTTGTATTGAGTTATTAACGACTTAATAGTTTTATTTGAGTTTGACTTGTATCCGAGTCCGGTTTTATTATAACATGCTTTTTGATTATTTAGGATTAAGTCTAAATTTTTTGATCTTGTTGTGAACTTTTCTAACATTTCTTTTAAATTGTTAATCTCATTTTTTAGTGATAAATTTTCTTCCTCAAGTGTTAGATCTTGAGTTGGATTTGAAATTTTGATTTGTTCCTTGAGGTTTTGATTTTCCTCAAGAAGTGATTTGTTTTCATTTTCTAATTTAGTTAATTTACTATTTAAACAGGAAATAATTCTAAAAAAAATTTTGTTTAAATTAAAATGTACCTCATTCGGGCCTTCGGAAACGAGTACGGACTCGTGGCTTGTTTCGGGTTCAGACCCGTCTTCATCTTCGCGGGCCATCAATGTGAGGTGGCTCTGATGTTTCTGCTCTTCTTCCTCCGATTCGTCCGAGGAGTCGTCCCACGTTGCTTTGAGTGCCTTCTTTTTGGTTGGCTTTGGTTTGTCGAACTTCAGTTTTGGGCATTCGTTCTTGTAGTGTCCCTTTTTATTGCAGCTGTAGCAAGTCACGTTCTTTTGTTCTGAGGGAGAGCTGATCTTTTGAAGGTCCTTTTTGCTGAAGCTCCTCTTTCTCCTGGTGAACATTTTTCTTACCAAGTTCACCAAGTGTTCTTCATCTTCGGAGTCTTGGTCAGATTCTTCTTCAAATTCAGGCTTGCTTTTCTTTTCTTTGGAGGAACCTGCAAATAGAGCTATACCTCTCTCGGCTCCAGCATTAGTTTGTTCGTGTAATTCTAATTCACAGAAAAGCTCATCTAATTTTAATTTAGAAAGATTCTTAGAAATTTTGTAGGCATCCACTATTGATGCCCACAAACTATTATGTGGAAAGGCGTTTAATGCGTACCTTATTAAGTCTCTATTTTCCATCTGGTGACCTATCGCATGAAGCCCGTTGAGGATGTCCTTGATCCTCGCGTGGAGCTGATTCACTGTTTCTCCTTCCTGCATTTTTATATTAAAAATTTTATTTTAAAGCAGGTCTCGTTTTGTTACCTTAGCGTCGCTCGTTCCCTCGTGCAGCTCGATCAATTTGTCCCACAGTTCTTTAGCGTTTTTGTGTGGACCGACTCTATTTAGTTCTTCTCTTGTTAGTCCGCACTGTAGAGTGTTGATCACTTTATTTTCTGTTGACGCCTTCTTCTTCAAGTCAGCTGTCCAGTCTTCAGGATCCAGTATATTCCCGGAGGTGTCTGCTGGAATTTTGTAGGGTCTCGTAATGCTCATCCACTGGTCGAAGTCTGTTTTGAGGTAGACCTCCATGCGCTTCTTCCAGTATGGAAAGTCATCCCCGTTGAAGAGTGGAGGTCGTATTGTGCTGAATCCTTCTTGTTGGGACATTCTGTGCACAGGTAAATAACCGAAAAAAAATATCCCAAGACTTGGTCTTGGATTAGTAGTGCGGGAAGAAAAAAATAGTAGAAAAATCTAGATTGGTGTTGCACCAATTTAGCTCTAATTAAAAAAAATGATAAACCAGTTTGGAGTTTTGAGTGTAAAACTGAAGACCGAAAAAGAAAGAATTTCACGGTACCTGCTCCGATACCACTTGTAGGACCGTTAGAGTCGATAGAGGGTGAATATCGATTCGAAAATCGGAAGTAAACGCAGCGGAAAAGTAAAATAGAGATGTTTTTACTCGCTCGAGCCTCGGACGACTCCTACTGAAGGCGTGGTCCTTGACCACTTTCGTTGGGCAATCACTAACAGAATGAATACAAGAAATGCTAGTGAAAATAAAGCAATACCGACAAGGAAATTAAATAATCGAAGGAGCGCTTTGCCGAGCTTAGTTGGCGTCGCCTTTGAAGACCAGCAGAGAAGAGTTCTCATTGATTGATGATTAAGCTCGCTCCGGGGCTTCTTTATATGCTGGATCCCTTCGGGCGGAATGTGACGATCTGCTCAAACCGAGATGCTCCACGTGGCGATCGCAATCGGGATAAAGTTTGCCTCCCGGGCGCTCGGACCCTGTTTTCCCGCAGAATCCGTCCTGCACGACAAACGTTAGTCCGAGGCAAATATATATCCTGTAAAGCAGATTGTTAGCACAATTAAAGTTCAACAAAGTAATAGCAGAGTATGACTTAGATTCCGTCTTTCCGAGACGGAATCTAGTCACGATCTCGACATAGACATCCGAAATGGATCTAAGCGGATCGACGCCTAATGTTCCTTCAGAACGCGTCCTCGCAGCCACTCCAGCGTACACCTCACTTACCGCCAGACGTCAGCCCTTCGACCTTGGACTTCTCGCGGCAATTTCGACCGCTGACTTCGCCACTATCCGGTCGGCCCGTCGGCTATTTGGACTTCTCGTCCTCGATTGGACTTCGCCACTATCCTGGCCACCTCGACCTAGCTGGACTTCATGCCAGACATCCGGTCAGCCCGTCGACCTGTCTGGACTTCTCCTGTACACTCAATCAAAGTGTCAGACAACAACAAAAACTAACTTAACCTATTTGTCATTCATCAAAACCTGGGTTAGACCGTTAGTGCTACCCGCACCAATACTATAGTTATCCACATAGCAGTTGATAAGAGAGTAGTATCAAAAAATAAAAAATAAAAAAAAACAAAAAAAAACATGAGGGATAATCTGGGAATGTTTCAGTTGGTATTAGATCAGTTACTCCTGAAGGACAGTGTGCGCACGCCATGTTGTCAGGAGCTCGACTACTTCTGTCCACAAGTTTGTAAGAATTCCTTCATTATAGTTCGGAATTTGAATCGTAAATTATAATGTGCTTAAATAAACAATTTAGTTTATGTCTAGAGGTCCTTTGTTATTAGATGCAAATGTGTTCAGGTAATTTCCATAGATGTTCAAGAAGCCATCCGTTTGCAATTAGGCATGTTAGGAATGTTTTACATATTCTAGAGAATAACGGAGAATGACTATGAATTAGATTGCTAAAATTTTCTTGTAGCATGACTGATAATTAGAAGAGGCAGCTTTAAATCTTAAGTTTGCACTACCTTGTAAATTTTCTGCGTATAAGGTTCTGTAGATTATAATGAGCCTAGGGCTTATTTGATATCCTTTATTGCAAATTGGATTATGATTCGATGGAAAATTTCTATTTAGTGTTCTACTGGATTGACCAACTTTATATAGTGTGGACGGTCGTTGCCTTCAAGTTAGCTTTGTTAGTATAATGTATTAGTTTATTATTTCGTCAAAATGGTACTGCAACTAACCTTATTTGGAATATCCAAGATAGCTTTCTAGCCATAACAGAGGATCATAATGAAGCTCCTTCCTAGTGTAGCAACCACACGGTAGAAACTGTTCTCAGCTACTGGAGTTTCCTTTAAGCATTGGTTTTAACTTGAAGAATTATGATATGAGAGAGCAATTCCTGTATACTATGCCTAGATGATGCGTTGGACTAGGTTATGATTTTGTTTTGTCTTTGCTTTTTGATAGCTTTGTTAGGATGTATATGTAGGACCGTTAGATTCGATAGAGGGGGGGGGGGGGGGGGGGGTGAATATCGATTCGAAAAGTCGAGTAAAAATACGCAGCGAAAAAGTAAATGAACATAGTTGTTTTTACTTCGTTCGGAGCCTGTGACGACTCCTACTCGAAGGCCCGTGGTCCTTGACCATTTTTGTTGGGAAATCACTAACAATTCGAATATAATTACAAAATGAATACAGGGAATGCTAGTGAAACAAAGTAATACCGACAAGAAAATTAACTAAAAACCGAAGGAGCACTTTGTCGGAGCTTTGTTGGCGTCGCAGTAGAGCAGCAGGACCAGCAGTAGAAGAGTTCTCAGATTGATGATCCTGAAGCTCCTGCCTGGGGCTTCTTTTATATGTTGCTCCGGGCGCCTGGATTCCTTCCGGGCGCCTGGAATGTGACGTAGCTGCTCAAACTGAGATGCTCCACGTGGCGATGACTTGGCTGGATATAATTTGCCTTCCGGGCGCCCGGATCCCTTCCGGGCGCCCGGATCCCTTCCGGGCGCCCGGATCCCCTCCGGGCGCCCGGACCACCTTGTTCCAGAAAACTCCCTTTTCCTGCAAAACAAAGTTAGTCCGAGGCAATATATATCCTGCAACATAGATTGTTAGCACATTTTATAATAGTATAAATTAGCACAAATAGTATGACTTAGATTCCGTCTTTCCGAGACTGGAATCTAGTCACGATCATCCGAAATGGATCTAAGCCGGATCGACGCCTAATGTTCCCTTCCCGGGAACGCGTCCTCCCTTCCGGTGACTTACCTTTACTCACCGCCAGACGTCCGGTCAGCCCTTCGACCGTCTGGACTTCTCGCCACCTATCCGGTCAGCCCATCGACCTAGCCGGACTTCTCGCCAAGTGTCCCGGTCAGGCCGTCGACGCGGACTTCTCGCCACTATCCGGCCACCGTCGACCTAGCGGGGCGCGACATCCGTCACCCGTCGACCACGACTTCTCCCCACACTCCATCAGCGTGTTAGACAACAACAGAATAACTTAACCTGATTTGTCATTCATCAAAACCTGGGTTAAATCGTTAGTGCTAACCGCACCAACAATCTCCCCCTTTTTGATGGAATGACAACCTGGTTAAGTTAGTGAAAACATATGCATTTATGTGGTTTTAAAGTTAGTTTTTATTTTCAGTTTGGTTTAGCTAACTTAACCACATAACCCTCCCCCTTTGGCATTCATCAAAAGTAAGCATGGATTAAGCATAAATATAGACCTCAGACAAAATAATAAATAATGTCAAGTAAATTTGGGGGAGTTTAAACTTTTGAAAACTTGTTTAAAGCATTAGCTTTTAGCTTTTAGAAAAATAGCTAAGTTTAGATAGTCTAATTTTCAAACATAAGTGCATAAGTTCTAAATTTATTTTTCAAACATAAGTTTTCAACACCATAATTCCAAAACTAAGTTTGAAAATTTTATTTTTCCAAAACTGATTTATTTTTCAACACTAAGTTTGTAAACGATTCAATTTAAAACTTAAGTTTTGAAAATGATTTAAGTTTGTAAACTTAAGTTTTGAAAAATCTAACTTCCACAATTTTCAACACTAAGTTTTTGCAAATCAAATTTTAGTTTGCAAATATTAAGAAAAGTGATTTTGAACTTTACTTTTAGTTTTCAAAGGAGTTTGGTAAAACTAATTTTGATAAAGTAAAACAATTTTTAAAATGAAGGAGTTTTCAAAATCAAATTTTTAAAGTTCAAAAGTACTAGTTTCAAAATCATGGTTTAAAATACTTGAAAAGTTCAGTTTTCAAAGACTAAGTAAAAAGGATAAAAAGTTTATGATTTAAAACAAACAATTTTGAGTTGATTTAAAAAATTTCACAATTTTAAGCAAGTTGATTTTGAAGATTGATTTTTAAACTTTGATTTTCAAAATTAAGGAAAATGATTTTGAGAAGCTTAGTTTGTAAACTTAAGTTTTGAAAAATCTAATTTCCACAATTTTCAAAACTATGTTAAATCTAATTTTCAAAATCAATTTTCAATAAAAAGTAAAACCCAATTCTTAAAAACAACTTAGTTTTATAAGAGTTAGTTTTCAAAAGTAGGTTTAAGAAATTTTTAAGAAAACATTTTTCAAACAAAATTTAAAATATTTTATGTAAAGGGAAATTTTTAATTAATTCCTCCCCTTGAACCTGACATAAAATTTGAAAATATTTGCTAAAAATATTCAAAGTAGATATTTTTTTTTTAAAATTGAGGTAGAGTTTTCTAGAGAAGATTAAAAAATAACACTTAAGAAGATAATTAAAAAGTAAACCTCCCCCTTAATTTGATACTCTTTTAATTTATTAATCCTCCTAATTTATTACTCCCCCTTAATATAATGCTAAGGTTTGAGTGTGTTAAATTTCAAGTCCTAACACATTTATCTACCTAAGTGATCTAAGTGATTTGGTAACACTTATATTATTTACATATTTATCTCTGTATCCTTGATATAATTGTTTATTTGAATTTGATTAATCAATAATTAATATTAGATTCAGGTGGTTGAGCTTCAGTTTAAGGTTTAATAAGATAAACTTTATTAAATCAAAAACAGTTGGCCATTATCAATAATTTATTGATTCATTTTTACTTAATAATTTAATACTTAATAAAATAATTTAAATTTCATATTAATTGATTGAGTTGTCAATGAAAGTGTTAGTTATAATTACTTTTTTTATTTACTTCCTTTTAAGTGGGATTAATTTAGTTTGAAGTTAGCACGAAGTTAAAATTATTAGACACAGTTAAGTAAGGTTCAAGTCAATTTTAGTTCTCAAATGAAGTTAAACTTAAACAATTAAGTTCTACTTATTAATTACATAATTAAGTTTAAAGTTAAAGTTAACGGAATTTAAGTTTTTAAGTTAGGTGTCTAAGTTTTAAATGGATTTAAAAGAATTATTATTATTTTTATTTATTTATTTATTTATTTTTTTAAATGGATTTCTAAAACAGCATTTAAAGGAAAATATGTTTTATGTCAATTAACATATGTTTGATTCTGTTTTGATTTTAAATTTAAATTAATATTAGTGGTTAATTTAAGTTTAAGTTTAATTTTAAGTTTAAGTTAATTTTAATTGTAATTTCAATGTTAAGTTTTAATTTAAGATTTAATTTTTAGTTAAGTTAAATTAAAAATTAATTTTAAGGTTAAAATGATGTTCAAGATTAAAACTGAGTTTAAAGTCAAAATAATAATTTTTAAAGTGAAAATAATCTATAGAAATAATTTATTATTACTATTTTTAAGTTAACAAAATTTCATTATAGTGAAAAAATAAGAAGAATTTTTTAAAATGATACATAATTTTTAAAATAGTTTTTAAAGAATTTTTAAAATAGTTTTTAAAGAATTTTTAAAATAGTTTTTAAAGAATTTTATAAAATAGTTTTTAAAGAATTCTGAAAATAGTTTTTAAAGAATATTTATGAATTTTGAAAATAATTTTTAAAGAATTTTAAAAATAGTTTTTTTTTAAAGAATTTTTAAAATAATTTTTAAAAAATTTTAAAAACAGTTTTTTTTTTTAAAGAATTTTTAAAATAGTTTTTACAGTAATTTTTATATAAATTTTAAAATAATTTTTAAAGAATTTTTAAAATTGTTTTTAAAGAATTTTTAAAATAATTTTTAAAGAATTTTTAAAAGAATTTTAAAAATAGTTTTAAAAGAATTTTTATGAATTTTTAAAATAATTTTTAAAGAATTTTTAAAATAGTTTTTTTAAAGAATTTTTAAATTATTTTTAAAGAATTTTTTTTAAATAGCTTTTAAAGAATTTTTAAAATAGTTTTTAAAGAATTTTTAAAAGAATTTTAAAAATAGGTTTTTTTTAAAGAATTTTTAAAAGAATTTTAAAAATAGTTTTTTTTAAAGAAGTTTTTAAAATAATTTTTTATAGAATTTTAAAAATAGTTTTTAAAGAATTTTTAAAATATTTTTTAAAGAATTTTTAAAAGAATTTTAAAAATAGTTTTTTAAAGAATTTTTAAAATAATTTTTAAAAAATTTTAAATAGTTTTTAAAGAATTTTTAAAATAGTTTTTAAAGAATTTTTAAAATAATTTTAAAAATAGTTTTTTAAAGAATTTTTAAAAATAATTTTTAAAGAATTTTAAAAATAGTTTTTAAAGAATTTTTAAAATTGTTTTTAAAGAATTTTAAAAATTGTTTTTAAAGAAGTTTTTAAAATAATTTTTAAAGATTTTTAAAAATAGTTTTTAAAGAATTTTTAAAATAGTTTTTAAAGAATTTTTAAAATAGTTTTTTTTAAAGAATTTTTAAAATAGTTTTTAAAGAATTTTTAAAATAATTTTTAAAGAATTTTAAAAATAATTTTTAAAGTTTAAAATAATTTTTAAAGAATTTTTAATATAATTTTTAAAGAATTTTAAAACTAGTTTTTAAAGAATTTTTAAAATAGCTTTTAAAGAATTTTTAAAATAGTTTTTAAAGAATTTTTAAAATTCTTTTTAAAGAATTTTAAAATTAGTTTTTTTTTAAAGAATTTTAAAAATAGTTTTTAAAGAATTTTTAATATAATTTTTAAAGAATTTTAAAAATAATTTTTAAAGTTAATTTTAAAATAATTTTTTAAAAAATTTTAAAATAAGTTTTAAAAAGAATTTTTAAAAGAATTGTTTTAAAATGATTTTGTAAAAGGTTTTTTTTAAAAAAAAAAATAATTTTTTGTTTTTTTTAAAAGAATTTTTAGGTTAAAATTAAATTTTAAGTTAAAAAAGGTAAGTTTAATTTTTTTTAAAAGAATAAATTTTTAAGTTTAAAAAAATTAATTTTAATTTAATTTAATTTAATTTAATTTTAATTTAATTTTAATTTAATTTAATTTAATTGAATTAAATTTTAATTAATTTTAAATTCTAAATATAATTTGAAATTCAAAATTTAATTTTAATTTAGTTTGAAAATTAATTAATTTAATCCTTATTCATCTCACCCGATCTAGATTATCAATCAGGGAATCCTATAATTTTGTGAGATGAATTAGATTTAGTTACAGAGTTTGGTTTAACTTGTGTTAGATTCATGTTTAGCTTTGGTCTCAACAAATAGGCATTTTTCGGATAAACTTCTAAGCTTGGTGAGTCACTTGGACGTCATTAGAAGTAACCAACATTTCGAGGTTTTCCGAATAGTCCTATCCACGGAGCTTAGTACTAAACCTTGGTCTAACTAGTTAGGATCAATTTAAAGGTAGCTTCGGTCGGTTCCACTTGGCCAAATGCACCAGATTGAAGTCATATTTTTCTAGACATGCGATGCCCAGGCTTCCCCAACGTACTATCATCGAAAAACTTCACCAGTACCATGATTCAAGTTAAACTTGAACCCTCTTTAACTAGTCCTAATTACCCTGTCGGGTAGGTTGGTTGGGGTTACCCTTTTCGGGTAGGTTGGTTAGGGTTACCCTTTTCGGGTAGGTTAGTTTTGGAGGTGACAGCTATTCTAGAGCCTCCCCCTGAATTATTGGCCATTAATTTAGTTTTTAGTTATGGGTTTATTATAGTTAAGTTTTGGTTAACATTTAATGTTTAATTTGTAATTTAGATTCAAGTTTTTAATTTTGAATTAATTAAATTAGTCAAATTATCTTTCTTTAAGAGAATGTATTTAATATTTAAATTTTCATTCAATTTCATTTTTATTAGGTTAATTGAGTTATCTTTCTTTAATAGCTTATTTTTAAAGTTTAAGTTTTTATTCATTTTTAAGTTTGAATTAATTAAATTGTTTGAATTATATTTCCTTAAAGGTTTATCTTTTAACCTTTTATTAATTGTTAATTTTGAATTTTTCAGATTATCTTTATTTAATATGTTATTTTTAACATTTAATTTTAATTTTGTTAAATTTAGTTTTGATTTTATCAAAGTGTTTGATTTTATTCTTATATTTTCTTTATTTTTTTAAGTTGATATAATTAGTGGAATTTATTAGAGTATTCTTATCGTTAAAATTTAATTTTTTATTAATTAAATTATCTTGGGTTTGGATAGGATTTTCTAGATTAATATTGTCTAGATTATTAAATAATTTATTAATTTTATCTAGATCAATATTGACCATGTCATCTCTATCATTTGAGTTTTCAGATTTGTTTAGGTTCAAGTTTGAATTTTTTAAATTAATTGGATTTATTTTATCAGATAATATCCTAGGGGTATTTTTGTAATTATTGTCAACTACATTATTTTCACATATATTTTCAGAAATAACCAGATCAATGCTCATATTTTTTAAACTACTATTAGCTGGGGTATTTTGGTAAATATCACTAACCTTGAGCGCAACCCCTAATTCAGTAGGCTTCTCCGTTGGATTTGACTCGAGTTCATATTTGACATTAACTTGATCTTCTAGCTCCATCGGTGTCTCGTGAAGCTTGATCAACTGAGTCCACAGCTCATATGCATTCGTGTACTTTTCTAATCTGCATAAAATATTGTTAGGTAAGACATTACAAATAATGTTACTTACCTTTTTGTTCAGTTCTGAGTTTTGAGAAGGTTTCCTCAAAATTAGCATATAATCGATGTCTACGCTTCCTAAGAAACATTCCATTAATCGCTTCCAGTAGTTGAAGTTTTCATGATCGTAGGGTGGTGGTTCGCAGGGGTTCCGTCCTTCTAGAAGAGTCATAATTTCTTGCACACAGAGAAACAAACAAAAGAAATCCCAAGACTTAGTCTTGGATTAGCAGTGCTGGAGAAAGAATATAATATTACACAAATTTCGAAAAATAATAAAATATTAATTAAAAAAATATTATTCCAAAATTTTGAAAATGTAATATTTTATCAATACTAAGCAACGGTGAAAAGATGATGATGTGTTTTTCAAAAATGATTTTGGAGGGAAAAAAATGAAAGGCGTAAGGTTTTATTTTAAAGACAAACGATATCTAATTTTTCTTTCAAAAAGTCCCCCCTTTGCCTGATTGGTGGTTGCACCAAATCAGAGCAGTACCTGCTCTGATACCACTTGTAGGACCGTTAGATTCGATAGAGGGGGGGGTGAATATCGATTCAAAAAGTCGAGTAAAAATACGCAGCAGAAAAGTAAATGAACACAGTTGTTTTTACTTCGTTCGGAGCCTGTGACGACTCCTACTCGAAGGCCCGTGGTCCTTGACCACTTTCGTTGGGCAATCACTAACAATTCGAATATAATTACAAAATGAATACAGGGAATGCTAGTGAAACAAAGTAATACTGACAAGAAAATTAACTAAAAATCGAAGGAGCACTTTGTCGGAGCTTTGTTGGCGTCGCAGTAGAGCAGCAGGACCAGCAGTAGAAGAGTTCTCAAATTGATGATCCTGAAGCTCCTGCCTGGGGCTTCTTTTATATGTTGCTCCGGGCGCCTAGATTCCTTATGTGATGTAGCTGCTCAAACCGAGATGCTCCACGTGGCGACGACTTGGCTGGATATAATTTGCCTTCCGGGCGCCCGGAGGTCCGGGCGCCCGGACCACCTTGTTCCAGAAAACTCCCTTTTCCTGCAAAACAAATTTAGTCCGAGGCAATATATATCCTGCAACATAGATTGTTAGCACATTTTATAATAGTATGAATTAGCACAAATAGTGTGACTTAGATTCCGTCTTTCCGAGACCGGAATCTAGTCACGATCTCGACTTAGACATCCGAAATGGATCTAAGCCGGATCGAAGCCTAATGTTCCCTTCCCGGGAATGCGTCCTCACAGTCACTCCCTTCCAGTGACTTACCTTTACTCACCTGCCAGACATCCGGTTAGTCCTTCGACCCATTTGGACTTCTCGCCAAGTGTCCGGTCAGCCCGTCGACCCGCTTGGACTTCTCGCCAGCTATCCGGTGAGCCCGTCGACCTAGCTGGGCTTCGTGCCAGACATCCGGTCAACCCGTCGACCTGTCTGGACTTCTCCTGCACACTCGATCAGAGTGTTAGACAACAACAGACTAACTTAACCTTATTTGTCATTCATCAAAACCTGGGTTAAATCGTTAGTGCTAACAGCACCAACAGTATACTAAAAGCCTAGCTTTTGGTATAAACATTTATCTAGAAATAAGAATCACATTGGTCAAATGTCTACATTTATGATAAATGTAGTTATTCAATTAATTTATATTGTAGATAACATGGTGTGTGGTGTCACACACAGAAGATCATCTTATCGGTTCTTTATAAATTATAAACAGTTGCTCACGACTAAGATGGAAAGGAACAAACCATTAGAATAGTCATAGTGTAATTAGGTATTAGTTTATCTTGACTAATAAATTACACTAGTACACTCTAAGTGTATTGAGTAGGACCATTTTAGATAAGTTCTTTTTATATTGACTTGATAAAAGAACTAGACCTTAGCTATTATGGAAGTATGTGCTCTTAATCCTAATATAATAACAAGCACATATATTTGATATTTATTTCTTTAATTTCAATAGGTGAGATTTAGTTCGATAAATCAATAAGCCCGATGAGTTGGGAAATGATATCACTTATAGTGTGTGTTGTTGATTATAGAAGGAAACTGTGTCCTAGTGATCTAGGTTGATAATGTCTCCAAGAGGAGCTCATAAGGATTGTCATGTTAAACCCTACAGGTGGACTTAGTCCGACATGATATAAGGTCGAGTGGTACTACTCTTGGACTAAGATATTAATTAAGTGAGTTGTCAGTAACTCATTTAATTAGTGGACATTCGACATCTTAAACACAGGGAGACTAACACACTTATAATAAGAAGGAGCCCAAATTTTAATTTGGGATTGGTGCGGTAGTTCAATAATAATTATTTAGTGGTATGAATTATTATTGATGAAGTTAAGTTGTGTGTTCGGGGCGAACACGGGAAGCTTAATTTCATCGGGAGACCAAAACCAATTCCTCCTCTCGGTCCCTATCGTAGCCTCTTGTATATAGAGATTTATACTCGCCACATACCCACCTTCTTACCTAACCTATAGGGGTCGGCCAAGCCAAGCTTGAAGCTCAAGCTTAGGGCCGGCCAAGACCCAAAGGTTGAGCCAAGTTAATTGGTCGGCCATAGCTTGGAGCCCAAGCTTGATTGGCCGGCCATATTAAAAGGAAATTTTTTTTTAATTAAAATTATTTCTTATGTGGATATTATGGTTTTAAAAGAGAGTTTAAAATTTAAATCTTTCCTTTTATAGCTTTCCCCGTCCGGCCGGGCGGACGGACGCCCCGACCTGTGGTGGGTAGAGAAGGACAAGAACATCTTCCGACAGCTGTCAAGTCCTATGGCTAGGCCATGCTCCAAGTCTGACAACGAGGTGTTCTGTTGTCCCATCAAGGACATACTTGGATTGTAGCAGTATGGCGTCAGGTAAGCTTTCTGACAGACACATACCGAGGTATGGGCTGCGGACACGCATGCGCCTCGGTGGACATGCAGGAGCTCTTTCACCGCTCTATATAAAGAGCCGCATACTTCGCCGGAGGTACGCGAAAAAAAGACTTTGGGAGCCACTTTTTACACTACTTGCTTGCCTGACTTGAGCGTCGGAGGGTCGCCGCCGGGAACCCCTTCCCAGCCCGACTTCTGTGCAGGTTCGCCGGAGGTTCGTGCAACCAGTCGAAGATCCACGTCAGCAACCGGGGAGCGCCACGTGCCCAGTGTCCGTTGATTCAGCGTTCGGACAGGATCAATTTGGCGCCGTCTGTGGGAACGCTCCTGCATCCGAACGGAAACAATGGACGAGGCTGGACGACAACACACGGTGACGCTTTCCACGGAGGAAATCGACGCTCTAGTCGAGTTGAGGGCCGCCAAGCTTGTGGAGCAAAAACAGAAAGCAGCAGCCTAGCGGCCGGAGCAGCAAGCAACGTCAGCGTCTGGTGGTCGAGCGGAAGCGCCACCAGCCACCGTCGCATTTCATCGAGCCCTATTTCGCACGCCTGAAGCCGCAACAACGAATAGAGATCAGGGATCATCTTCGGATGAAAGGCCAAGACGAGAAGACAGAAAAGGGAAATCCCCCCGAGCGGACGCATCACCCGAATGGATTAATCGCCAATTTTCAGAGGCTATCCTACGAGACCCTCTGCCCAAGCATTACGTGCCCCCGACGATCGGCGAATACAATGGAACTACCGATCCGGATGATCATTTGGGCAAGTTTGATAACACGGCAACCCTGCATCAATACACCGATGGGGTAAAGTGTCGAGTTTTTCTTAGCACTCTCTCGGGATCGGCTCAACGGCAGTTTAGGAGGCTGCCGGACGGATCCATCACCAGCTTTAAAGACTTCCGAACGGCCTTCCTCCACCACTTCGCCAGCAGTCGGCGCTACCAGAAAACTAGCGTTAGTCTGTTTGCCATCAAACAAGAAGCCCGCGAATCGCTCCGAGCTTACATCCAGCGGTTCAACAAAGTGGCCATGGACATTCCAACGGCCACCTCGGAGACCATGATGAATGCCTTCACACAAGGCCTCGTGGATGGGGATTTCTTCCGATCGCTCATTCGGAAGCCGCCCCGAGACTACGACCACATGCTACATCGGGCCAACGAATACATCAACGTGGAGGAAGCGCAAGCGGCCCGAAAAAAAGAAACTCCAGCCGAGCGACCACCCCCTGCCGAACGGAAGCCGCACGCTGCTCATCAGCCACCCAGAGGACCACGGGCCGAAACAATTCGGGCTCATCCAAGATCTCATGTTCAAGAAGTAGCAGCCGAACGGCAAAGGACAAAGAAGAGATGGACTCCAATGTTCTGCTCCTTTCACCGGACGGACACACATAACACCAGGGATTGTTGGAGCCTTCCACTAATCGCCCACCTCATTCCCAGAGGTGGCGGGCGTCGGTCACCATCAGCCGACAGAAGACAGGAGCCCCGTGAAATCGAGCGGAAGGTAGCTGGCAGGCGACAACAACAGACTCCCGAGCGGCATCGCTCTTCGAGATGGGAGAATCTCCGGATGTCTAGGGAACGTCCCCGTTCGTCTGCTCGAGAAGAAGAAAATAGAAGCAATGCTTCCCGAGGCGAGATCAACATCATAGCAGGCGGACCGACCGGAGGTGACTCAAACCGAGCCAGGAAGGTGAACGTCCGGCAGCTCCAAATCCACGCAGTCGGCTGCAGCCAAGAGCGAGCTAGCGGACCCGAAATCAGTTTCGGTCCTGGGGACTTGGAAGGAGTTGAAGTACCCCACGACGACGCTCTGCTCATCAAAGCGGTAATAGCTAACTACACCATTCACCGCGTATTTATTGACACAGGAAGCTCGGTCAACATCATATTTAAAAAGACGTTCGATCAACTACAAATTGAACAAGCCGAGCTGCTGCCCATGACAACCCCCCTCTACGGGTTCACGGGCAATGAAGTCCTACCGGTCGGACAAATCCGGCTGGCCATCTCTCTTGGGGAAGAGCCGCTCAGGAGGACGAGGACAGCAAGCTTCGTGGCGGTCGATTCACCCTCATCATACAACGTCATTTTGGGACGACCGGCACTCAGCGAATTCCGAGCGGCCGTCTCCACCTTCCACCAGAAGATCAAGTTCCCCGTGGGTGATAAAGTGGGAGAAGTACGTGGAGATCAACTGGCGGCTCGGCGATGCTACGTCGAGATGGTCCGAGCAGAAGCCAATTCTGCTCGGAAGACGCCCAGGATCGAGGTAAACACCATCACTGAAAATCCACCCTCTCTGGTTTATGAAGAGAAAGAGGAAGTGCAGATTCATCCAACCCGACCGGAGGCCACGACCTTTATTGCGTCCGATCTGGAGGCCAACCAGAAGGAGGAAGTGATCAAATGCCTCCAGAAAAATTATGATGTCTTCGTCTGGTCGACGCATGAGCTGCCTGGAATTTCGCCGAGCATAGCGCAGCACGAGCTGCATGTCCGACCGGACGCTCGGCCAATGAAGCAGAGAAAAAGGGATTTCAGCGCTGATCAGAATGCCATCATCCGGGCAGAAGTTGAGAAGCTTCTGGAGGCCAGCCATATACGCGAGGTGCAGTTCTCGAGCTGGCTGGCTAACGTAGTATTAGTCTCCAAGCCGAGCAACAAGTGGAGAGTATGCATAGATTTTCGGGATCTCAACAAAGCTTGCCCGAAAGACTTTTATCCTTTGCCCTGGATAGATCAGCTGGTGGACTCTACGGCCGGCTGCGAACTAATATGTATGCTTGACGCTTACCAAGGCTATCATCAAGTGTCGCTCGCCCGTGAAGATCAAGAAAAAGTCAGCTTCGTGACGGCCGACGACACCTATTACTATAATGTGATGTCGTCCGGATTGAAGAATGCGGGGGCCACATATCAGCGCTTGATGAACAAAGTATTCAGAGAGTAGATTGGGCAAAATCTGGAAGTGTATGTGGTCGACATTCTCATCAAGTCCGTCCGAGTGGCCGATCTCTTGAAGGACATGGAAGAAACCTTCCGAACGCTACGCAAATATGGAGTCAAGCTAAATCCCCAGAAGTGTCTGTTCGGAGCAAAAGGAGGGCGTTTCTTGGGGTACATAGTGACCGAGAGGGGTATTGAAGCAAATCCCAGCAAAGTAAAAGCCCTACAAGACATGCCGCCCCTAAGAAATCTGAGGGAAGTGCAGCGTTTGACCAGTCGGATAACTGCTTTGTCCAGATTCATATCTAAAACCGCCGACCGGAGCCTTCCTTTCTTCAAAATCTTGCGCAAGGCCACTAAATTTCACTGGGACGAAGAATGCGACCGGGCGTTCGAGGATTTAAAGGCATATCTGAATTCTCTCCTGGTAACAGCCAAGGCGGCTGCGGGTGAGCCACTTTGTATCTACCTATCCTCGACCGAGCAGGCAATCGGCTCGGCACTAGTGAAGGCGAGAGGAGAGGAGCTTGTGTATTTCCTTAGTCACATTTTAAAAGATGTTGAATCTCGCTACACTAGGCTCGAAAAGCTGGCTTTTGCTCTGGTCCTCGCCGCTCGGCGCCTTCGTCCATACTTCCTGGCGCATACTATCATCATCAAAACTAATAGCCCGCTCGGGTGTGTATTACTGAATCCAGAAGCGTCCGGGCGGCTCATCAGATGGACGACGGAGTTAAGTGAATTTGACATCCAATACCAGCCTCGCTTGGCAATAAAAGCGTAGTCCTTGGCGGATTTCGTTACCGAAGTACAAAGGCCAGAGCCCGAAGCCATGTGGAAGATATTTGTGAATGGATCGTCCACTCGGCTCGGAAGCGGTATTGGTGTATTATTGCTGTCTCCCCAAGAAGAGAAGATGCATCTATCTGTCCGGCTTGACTATAGAGCTACAAATAATGAGGCAAAGTATGAGGCCCTTATAGCCGGCTTACAGGCCGCCCGACATGTAGGGTCCGGACGGGTAATGCTGCATTCAAACTCTCAATTGGCCGCTCAGCAGCTCACAGGTACCTTCGAGATTAACAACGCTCGGCTCAAACTTTATGCCGAGGCCTTCGAAAAACTCAAGGTCGACTTCAGAGAGGTAATTATCCAGAAGATACCCAGAGCAGAAAATCAAGCAGCCTATGAGTTAGCCAAACTCGCGAGCTCAATAACGCCGGTCGCTATTCAGCAGCCAATTGAACAAGTATTGTTGGTGGCACACGTCGACCGGATGGAAGGCCTCACGTTTCCAAGTGACTGGGAGACACCCATCATAGAATTCCTCCACTCGGGCGCCACACCATCCAATGAGAATGAAGCCCAGCTGCTAAGGAGGAGAGCCGGTCGGTTCACACTCATCGGCGATCAGCTTTACAAGAAGGATTTCTCGCGCCCGCTGTTGAAATGCGTGAGCTCGGAGGACTCGGCTTACATCCTCCAAGAAGTACATCAAGGATCGTGCGGAGGGCATCCGGGTGGACAATCACTAGCTAAGAAGATCCTGCTATCTGGATACTTTTGGGCAACTTTACAAGCGGACGCCGCTCGGACCATGTCGACGTGCCTTTCGTGCCAGAAGTACCATAACTTCTACCACCAACCGACAGAGGAAATGAAGGCATCCACAGTCTCATGTCCGTTCGATCAGTGGGGAATGGATATCGTTGGTCCATTTCCTATGGCGACCGGGCAGCAGAAATTTCTATTAGTGGCGGTGGATTATTTTTCCAAGTGGGTGGAGGCCGAGCCGCTAGCTAAGATCACCGAACAGATGGTCAAAAAGTTCATCTGGCAGAACATCATCTGTCGGTTCGGCATCCCTCGCCGACTTGTTTCCGACAACGGACGACAATTCACTGGAAAGTTGCACGAAGATTGGTGCCAAAGCTATAACATTGAGCAGCACTTCACGTCCGTAGCATACCCCCAAAGCAATGGTCAAGCTGAAGTAGCTAATCGGGAAATCTTCGTATTCTGCGCGCTCGGCTCGACCATTTGGGAGGAAGTTGGGTGGATGAAGTGTCGGGCGTCTTATGGTCCATCCGAACGACTCCAAAGGAAGGGACAGGTGTCACACCTTTCCACCTGGTGTATGGCGGCGAAGCGGTCATTCCTGTTGAAGTCGGCGTCGAGTCCGCTCAGATCCAAAATTACGATGAGGACAACGCCGAGCGGAGGAACATGGAGCTGGATTTGGTCGAAGAAGAAAGAGCCAAGGCGTCCGTTCGGCTGATGGCGTACCGGCAGCGAATGAAGCAAAACTACAACCGCCGCATAATTCCCAGATCATTCCAGGTCAGCGATCTTGTCTGGAAGAAAGTCAAGCCGGTCGGCGACGTCGGCAAGCTGGAGGCACCGTGGGCGGGCCCCTTCAAGGTTATTGAAAAGCTCCGCTCGGGCGCTTATTATTTGGAGGATGGAGACGAGCGCCAGCTGGACCGGCCGTGGAGCGCGAATCATCTCCAGCCTTATCGGGCTGGGTGAAAGGTGCATTAATGTAACTCATTTGTGCATATATTGTGGTCGCCCATGTCCTTGTAATGCAGGAAGCGAATTTAATTTCAAGGACGGCCAATGGGTTTGCCGAGCAGCAGTATTAAAGTAAGCCTTAAAAAGGCCGTCGAGCTCCGACGTTAAATATCGAGAGACGAGCCGGCGTCTATAAACGTCCGAGCGGAAGACCGTCGAGCTCCGACGTTAAATATCGAGAGACGAGCCGGCGTCTATAAACGTCCGAGCGGAAGACCGTCGAGCTCCGACGCTAAATATCGAGAGACGAGCCGGCGTCTATAAACGCCCGAAGCGAAGACCGCCGAGCCCGCGTTAAATATCGAGACGAGCCGCGCTATAAACGCCCGAGCGGAAGACCGCCGAGCTCCGACGTTAAATATCGAGACGAGCCGGCGTCTATAAACGTCCGAGAGGAAGACCGTCGAGCTCCGACGCTAAATATCGAGAGACGAGCCGGCTAAACCCTCCGAGCGGAAGATCGCCGAGCTCGACGTTAAATATCGAGACGAGCCGGCGTCTATAAACATCCGAGTGGAAGACCGTCGACCTCCGTTAAATATCGAGAGATGCGCCGGCGTTTATAAATGTCCGAGCGGAAGACCGCCGAGCCCGAGCGTTAAATATCGAGACGAGCGGCTCTATAAACGCCCGAGCGAAGACCGTCGAGCTCCGGCATTAATATCGAGAGACGCGCCGCGTTATAAACGCGTCCGAGGAAGACCGTCGAGCTCGACGCGTTAAATATCGAGACGAGCGCGTCTATAAACGCCCGGCGGAAGACCGCCGAGCTCGGCGTTAAATATCGAGACGCGGCGCCTATAAACGCCCGGCGGAAGACCGCCGAGCTCGCAATATCGAGACGAGCCGGCGTCTAAAAACGCCCGAGCGGAAGACCGCCGAGCTCCGACGTTAAATATCGAGAGACGCGCCGGCGTCTATAAACGTCCGAGCGGAAGACCGTCGAGCTCCGACGTTAAATATCGAGAGACGAGCCGGCGTCTATAAACGTCCGAGCGGAAGACCGTCGAGCTCCGACGTTAAATATCGAGAGACGAGCCGGCGTCTATAAACATCCGAGCGGATAGCCATCCATGCGATACATCCCGGCGGTGAGAGCCGACCGACGACAGAGCCTGTTCTTTAAGGCCAACATACGGCCGAGTGGCTCGCTTAGCAAAATTAGATGAAAAACACCCTTTGAGGCAAGGTGCAAATCAAAATATGGTTAATGAGAATTAAAGATGGAAGCGCATAAACGACTAGCGCGCGCTCGCCGAGCGGCGATGCAGTCGCATGACGAAAGACGTTTGTTTTTAATCGGCTCAAGCTCATGTTAGAGTACGAAGCCGAGCGGAGGAGTTTTAAAGAAAACTTTAAACATGAAAGAAAAATTTCTTGCCAAAACAAAAGTTGCAAAGAAGGAAAGATGATCTATTTACGCCAAACGCTGGGCAAACGAAAGAAGTTACAGCAAAAGTAAAGTTTTGCCGAACGGCGAAGATACAAAAAAGTTGATAAAAAACACTCCTCACGCGTCAAAATCAAAAAGAGCATCAGGAATGGCGCCCATCACGGTAGCCAGATCCTCTGGTGGGACGGTCAGCTCGGCGGGAAGGTGGCCTTTAGTCTTCAAGTAATCCACCGCCGCCTTGATCGCCTCTTCGAAAGTAAGGGAGATCTTATCGGTAAACTTCTCTCCGAAGTCGTCCGAGCGGAGAAATGCCTTCCTCACTTCGTCAGAGCGGGCCGACTCTGTTGGAGCAATCCCAATGGTTCATGGGACCATGTGTTTTGGTGTTTGGGCAAAGGGTTTAAGTTAGGTTTACCCTTGTTATTTGATATGTGTACTTGAGTTGTGCAGGACTGCAGGTGACACATGTGACTCAGGTTGACGGCTTCTGGTCCGGTGAAGGATGGAGCATCCGAGGGACCGTAGACAAGGCAGCAAGGACAAGGGCCGAGGGAAGCGACTTCGAGGCATACGCGAAGGATGGCATTGGGACGAGCCGCGGGCTTGGATGCATCCGAGGGACGAGAGCCAAAGGAAGTAGGCTTGAAGGCAAGAGGTCAAGGCTGCAAAGAAGAGTCAAGTGAGTCGTGAGGGTCCGAGTGCGAGTGAAATATACTCGGGATGGGAAACCCTAAGTTTAGGGTTGTACCAGTCGACTGGTACTGGAACCAGTCGACTGGTGGTGAGCACAGAAGCTTTCTGTGCCCGAAATGGCTGGGATCAGTCGACTGGTCCTTGGACCAGTCGACTGGTAGATAGCCGTTGGAGTGCCTTTGGGCTGGCACCAGTCGACTGGTGCAAGGACCAGTCGACTGGTAACGGGCAAATCAGCAAGGCTGATTTCCCCAAGCTCTATAAGAAGGAGCTTGTTATGGCCGGCCAAGGCGACGAAATTAGACTTGGTTAAAGCCTAATTAGTAGTCACCAAAGTGCTCAAAGGTTCCCTTGTGTCCAAGTGTTTTTGGTGAGTGTTGTGGTGAGGTTTCTCCACCCACAAGGAGGTTGAGCTAGCCGGAGTTTGTCGGGGACTAATCCACCGACGGATTGAGGGATCGTCCACCTTACGGACACGCCGTGGAGTAGGAGCAAGTTATCTCCGAACCACGTAAACGAACGTGTTAGCGGTTTGCATTTCCATTCTTGTATTTAGTGTTTAGCTTTCTATTTGTGTTTGTTTGTATTCCGCTGCGCTAACATCATAGGAAGCAACGATTTGGGGGTGCCGTCTATCCAACCCCCCTTCAAGCCGGCCACCGATCCTCCAACAGACTCCCCATCCTGATACTCTTTGAGCGTGGCTCGGGAAGCATCATTGGAAGCATGGAAATCCTTCAAATCTCCTTCAAATTTAAGCAGATCGGTCGAGCGGCTCTCCTTCTCGGTGGCCAGAAGGGCATCCAGCTCCTTGACGCGCTGCTCTAACCCCCGGTTCTCTACCTTCATCATATCCATGTCCTCAATGGCTTTGAGTTTCCGGGCGGTTGCGGTCTTCACTTCCTTGTCCCGCTGCTTGACCAAGGCTTCGAGGCGGGCCACTTCACTCGTCAAGCCGGAGGATTTACCCCGTTCGGCTTCCAGCAACCTTTTAGCCTTCTCCAGAGCGGCCGTCGATTGTCTGCTGTCCCCCGCGACCTTGAGCTTTTTCAGCTCATCCTCCAGTTCGGCCAGTCGATCGTTGATGGCAATCTGCTCCACCCAGTTCTGCGAACAGATATGAACAAGTTAGGAACCCGAGCTCAAAATAATTAACAAAGCAAGAGAACATACCCCGGTCGCTTGTTGTAAATTACTGTCGGCTAGCTGACTGGGAGTCATCATTGCGATCCTGAGCCGAGCATCCTCCCAAGCTTTGGCTAGGGGACCTGTGAGTGTTATTTGCTGCTCGGGGACCACAGGCCGACCAACGGCCGCCATGTATTCTTCCGACGGGAGGCGCAGGACGGTTTTTATCAATTTTGGGCCGCTCGGATCACCTTTAGAAGCAGCAGCCTTACCAGACGGCTCACCGGTGGAGGAAGAAGGACGGCCGCCCAACCGCCTAATACGTCGCAGTGTTCTTGTAGGACTGGAGGGCGGCACCTCAGAGATTGCCCATAGAGAGCCGAGTGGCGTCGGGGTACTCTCGATAGAGACCTTCCCGGATAACACTGGAGCTTCGTAGCCCCGCTCGGATTGTGGTTCATCGGATGGACTTGGTTGAGAGGGTGCCTCCGGCTGTTTGCGCTTCCGAGTTTCCAGAGGAACGTCGTCTGCTGAACGGCCCTCTACCTCGGCTTGAGCCGAGGGTTGTATGTCGCTCGTGGCCTCGTCGTGAGAAGCAGGGGCGTCTAAAGCTTCGGGGACAGTTGGTGTCCCCTCACCTTCTTCGCTGGCCGGACCAGCTGAAGCCGAGCCCCGCTCGGCGACCTCCCTATCCTTTACCGCCTCAATATTGGCGGCCTTCAGCTTGAGCTTTTCGGTTGCCTTTGCGCGCCACATGACTTCAGCTGCAGAAGCAAAAAGTAAATCAGTTAGAACAAAACAAACGGGAAGATAAGGGAACTTACTCATGCTGCAGGGCAGATCGGCCGTGGTAGAAGACAAGCCGAATATATGCATTACTCCCGGAAGGAGCAGCTTGTCGATGTGATAGCGCTGGCCGACCAGCCGATCGGCTGCATGAAGGTAGGCCGCATCGCCTCTAAACTTGCCGAGCTCGGGTTGCGCTGGCATCGCCGTCTGCCATTTGACGTGGAAGGTCGGCGACTCGGGGAAACGCACATAGAAAAAGTGCTCCTTCCAATGTTTGTTGGAGCTCGGCATGTTATCAAAAAGAACGAAGCCTATCCTAGATTGAAAAACAAAAGTTCCCCACTCGGCCTGCTTGGGGTAGTAGAAGTAATGGAAAACTTTGGGGTCTAGGGGAATACTATTCAGTTTGAATAGAATTATTACCCCGTTCAGCAGCGTTACGGAATTCGGAACTAGTTGGCCGAGCGGGATGCGGAAATAGTTGCAGACTTGCAAGAAAAACTTATGGGGTGGAAAACGTAGCCCGGCCAAAAATTGGTCTCGGAAAAAAAGAACGGTGTCGGGCGGCGGTTCATGAGGCCGATCGGCCGGTGTAGCTAATACTATGTGGTGGTCGGAAGGAATATCGTAAGTCCGAGCGAGACGCAACGCGTCCTCCTCGTCAAAACGGCTCTCCATGGTCGTGTACCATAGACCAGGAGTGCCGCCGGTCTACTACGAAGTGCTAGTCATGGTCGAAAAACAAGAATGCGGGACCAAAAGGGAAGGTTCGATCAAGGAATGGAGGGAAACCGACTGAAGGAAACGATTAACAGAAAGAAGAAAATGTAGCGAGCGAGAAAAAGGGTCTTACAAGCAAAAGAGATGATCGACTGAGGCCTGGGGGTTGCCGAAGAGTTGGGGGCAAGGTCGCCGGAGAAGAAAACGAATAGAGAGGAGCCGGAGGAGGATGAAGCAAAAATGCGGCGGAAAAGGAGTCACGACCTTTATATCGCCGCCCGGGAGAAACCTCCACCGTCCGATCCAGGTCGTGAAGAACGAGGCCATCATCCAGCCGTTCATTTCAAACGGCGGCTATCCCATCGGAAGTGACGCTACCGCCATACGCTGACAAACGCATGATCGCCACGTGTCAGCAGGATAATGGTCGCATTTAATGAGCGCCCCTTACCGTGCGCAGCACACGTGATGGGCAGTAGGGGAGAGCATTGGGCATGGACTCCAAGAGAATACAAGGCACGGACAAGATACCGCCGAGCGGAAGAGCATCCCTAAGCCTGGCCGAGCGGATTATGGTAGTGGTCGTTACTCAGTCAGATCGGCAGTCCAGTCAGTCAGACTTCGCCTCCTTCGACTAGACTTGAAGGGGAGGTAAGTGATCCGGCGAATAGAATAGGGGGCCCCCGTTTTAACGGGTCGACGCCACGTCGAAGTCAAAGGGTTAGGTGGACCGGGCGTCCGACCGGACAAAGATGGGCCAACCTCCCGGCCGGACGGATAGGAGTCGAGAGCCGGCGCTCAGTGGAACAGTAGCAAGGAGCCGAGCGGAAGGCCTAAGAGAAGGTGATATACTGCTAACAGTCCCTACATAGCGCCCCATCGAAAATATCCCCAATATGTCGATGTCAATGGCAGTCCAGACGTGAGGGGAGTGCCGTCCGGCTGGCGCATGAGATGAGGGTCGTCCGGCTGTTGCGTGAACTCCCCGTCCAGCCGGGCGGACGGACGTCCCGACCTGTGGTGGGTAGAGAAGGACAAGAACATCTTCCGACAGCTGCCAAGTCCTATGGCTAGGCCATGCTCCAAGTCTGACAACGAGGTGTTCTGTTGTCCCATCAAGGACATACTTGGACTGTAGCAGTATGGTGTCAGGTAAGCTTTCTGACAGACACATACCGAGGTATGGGTTGCGGACACGCATGCGCCTCGGTGGACATGCAGGAGCTCTTTCACCGCTCTATATAAAGAGCCGCATACTTCGCCGGAGGTACGCGAAAAAAAGACTTTGGGAGCCACTTTTTACACTACTTGCTTGCCTGACTTGAGCGTCGGAGGGTCACCGCCGGGAACCCCTTCCCGGCCTGACTTCTGTGCAGGTTCGCCGGAGGTTCGTGCAACCAGTCGAAGATCCACGTCAGCAACCGGGGAGCGCCACGTGCCCAGCGTCCGTTGATTCAGCGTTCGGACAGGATCCGAGGTGTTGGTGAATTTAAATAATATTGTTTGAGGCATCAATGTTATTTTAAATTCAAAGTTTTGACCAAAATATTTGATCAAAGATAGACCAACTATTAATTTTATTTGTCATGAAGTTAGAATGACGAGATAATAAAATTAATAGACAAAATCTCTTTTTGTATACCTCCATACTATCGTGGCATACAAAATTCACGGGGATTTTAAAGTGTTGGTCTTGACCAAATATTTTTGTGATTCTTAGGATTTTAAATGTCAAATCCCCTAGTTGTTATACTATAGAAAAGACTTAGTAGTCCCAATTATAATGATTGGAAATAGGAGTTGGACATTAAGGTAGACTGTCTTCTTAGAACTGAAAGCAATATAGGTGTATTTAAATCATTTATTGTTGAAACATGTTTAGTGGTGTTATCTACCAGTACCTGGAGTGTAGATACAGATACCACTAATCATGTTTGCAATTCATTGCAGGGTTCCAGGAAACCCGACAACTATATGAAAAGGAAAACACCGTCTGCATGGGCACTACTGCAAAAGTAGCAGCTGTTGCAGTGGAAGATGTTTATCCTCTGATAGGAATAAAATATGAATTTTTAGAAATTATCTTTACGTAAAGTTTAGAAAGAATCTGATTTCGGTTTCTAAGCTATTAAAGAATAGATATTCTGTCTATTTTGTTAACAAGCTTGTTATCAAGAAAAATAGAAAAGTTATCTATTCTGGTACGTTGGTTGACAATTTATAATCCAATAACTCCCACGATGCAATAACACATTTTCTAAATAAGAGAAAGTAACCTTCAAAAATGAACCAATCATATTTTTGGCATCTAAGGCTAGGTTATATTAACTTGAGTAGGATTCAAAGGATTATAATCAATGAAATCTTGGGTTCATTGGTAGTGGAAATCTTTCCAACCTGCGAGTCTTACTTGAAAGGAAAAATAACCAAGAAGCTTTTAAGTCTAAGGGGTATGGAGCCAAAGATATGTTAGAATTGGTTCATTCTGATTTATGTATACCTTTAAGAGGTTGTTTCGAATATTTCGGCTCTTTTATAGACGACTATTCGAAATAAGGATACATTTACTTGACGTGCCACAAGTCTAAGTGTTTTGATTAGTTCAAAGAGTAATAGGCCGATGTGCAGTAATATCAAAGTAAAAGTATCAAGACACTACGGTAAAATCGTAATAACGAGTACCTCTTAGGAGAATTTAGGAGTCACTTATCAAAAGACGGGATTTAATCCCAACTAACTGCACTTGGTACACCCCAACAGAATGGTGTAGTAGAAAGAAGGTATAAGGCTCGATGATGAGTTATTCAAAAAATTACCAAATTCATTTTAAGGATATACACTGGAAACGGAAGTGAACATAGTACCTTCTAAATCAGAACTCTCTACTCCCATAAAATTGCAGACTCGGCATAAGCCTAGTCTGAAGCATATTCGGATTTGGGTGGTCTTGCACATGAGAGACACTGATAATATTGGACATGAGTTCACTAGTTTGTGAATTATCCTAGAAAAATGAAAAGAGGTTTTTTAGTCCTTAAAATCGGAAGGTCATTATTGGCACAAATGCCTGATTTTAGAAAAGGACTATACTATGAACCACAAGCCCTTGAGTAAAAAATTGTTCTTAAGGAAATTAAAGGACACGTCTAATCTAGTACCAACTGTACAAGATGAAATATCATAAGAAACTGCAACACGTATCACAAATGATACACAATTGTAGAAAGTGTCTCGTCATAGTGGGAGGGTTGTTAGACAACCTAAAAGATACATGCTTTGGGAGAATCTATGGACTTGATCCTTGGTGGACATGAACCTGATCCCCGGATATATGACGAAGCACTCCAAGATAAAGATGCAGTATCTTTGCAAAGAGCAATAAATACAGAATTAAAATATATGTATTCTAATAGAGTCTGGGAGCTTATAAAATCACCATGTTGGGTTCTTCGAGCCGCGAAAACCGCTTTTTCGCGTCGCGGAAACCCCGAAGGACCCAAAGCCGTAGATCCGTGCAAAGATTCGTATACAAACTCCGAAAAACTATTTCTTGTACGAGTTCAAAAACTGATCTACTACTTAGATCTACGAGGAAAAAGTGTTTACCCTTGATGCGCGCCCTTCGCGAATCCCGCTCTTCCAAGGTGTTGCCGGATCTCAAGACCGTCAAGCGCCGGTCCTCTAGAAGTATCCACACGGACAACTTAGGTGGAGAAAACCTCACACAAAGGTGTGCTAGCACCTTGGTAAGGTTCGGCCAAGTAAGGAGGAGAGGGAGAGGGAGAGCTTGAGAGGAAGGAGGAAGAAGATGCACCACTTGAATGAAAAAATCAAAATCTCATTCACCAACAAAGTGGCCGGCCACTCTCCATGGTAAAAACCACCAAATTAATTGCATTAATTGCAATTAATATGAAACCATTAAGAGTTGTAACCCCCATGAGGTGGCACTCTAGGATGATGTGGATCAACACTATTGGTCCACATCTTGCCACCTCACTAAATGACATGGCAACTAGTGTAACCTCTTCATTTAATATGGGCCGGCCACATTAAATGCTATGGAGGCTTGTAACCTCCATGAGGTGGCACACATTGATGATGTGGAGCAATCCTATTGGTCCACATCTTGCCAACTCACTAGTGATGTGGCAAAAAGTCAAGTCAAACATGACTTTTTCTCTTCCTCTCAAATCAAGTCAAACTTGATCAAATCTCTCTCATGGTTGATCTAATCCAACCATATGATTCAAGCCAACTTAATATAATGAATCTAATTCATTAAATTAAGTTGATTTAATGAGTCATAATCTAAATTAGACTCATTAAATACACGAATCAACTTGAGTCCAACTCAAATAGCCCAATTTGGATTACTCTTAATCCAATATGATTCATCAAATGAATCTAATCCTCTTGGTTCATCATATGAACCAAATCTCCATCTAATTGTCCTAAGTGTGTGACCCTATAGGTTCTTGTAACGTTGGCAATGCCCTAAACCCATTTAGGAGCATAAGTAATGAGCGGTATCTAGCAACACATCATTACTACCCAAGTTACAAGAATGTTGAGATCCAACATCACCTTGTGACTCCTCACAATATGTGACAAATGTCCTTCTATCCTAGACATCTAGATTGATCAATGTGAGGCATAGACCGTGTCATCCTCTAATCAATCTAAATCTTGAACTCCAAGTAGACTCACTCGATCAAATGAGCTAAACATCTAATGTTGACTCATTTAAGCATGGCCATGCACTTAGTGGTCTCACTCTATCAAGAATACCGATGTCGCTCCCGTCATATGGGAGGGATAGATCCCATCTACATCACTCACATCCCTCTACATAATTCGTTATATACCCAGTAATCGCCTTTATAGTCCACCCAGTTACGGGTGACGTTTGACGAAACCAAAGTACATAACTCCTTATGTAGGGATCCATGGTGACTTCAGGTCTAAGGACTAATAGTCATACTAATAGCCACATGAGAAAGTATATGACACTCATATAACGATCCATGGTACTTTCTCATGGCGGGTCATTCAGTATACATTCTCCAATGCATACCCATGTGTCAACTTGATATCTCCATATCCATGACTTGTGAGATCAAGTCATCGAGCTGACCTACATGCTAGTCTTATTGCATTAACATTATCCCTGAATGTTAATACTCGACTAGGAATGATTTAGAGTAGTGTTCCCTATATCATCTCACTATCGATTCAACTAATCGATTGATATAGGTATGAACCTTCTACTCAAGGACGCTATTATACTTAGTCTATTTGACACTAATACAATTAAGTATAATAACCAAACAAATGCTTTTATTAATATACAAGAATATGATATACATGAGTCCATACAATCATCAAATGATTGGCTCTAGGGCTCTAACTAACACACCAAATGGTGTAAAAGCCATTGGGTGAAAATAAGTCTACAATAGGAAAAAAGGGATAGACAGGAAGGTGAAAACTTTCAAAGCAAGGTTTGTTGAAAAAGGAAACTTTTTCACCGGTAGTCATGCTTAAGTCTATCCAGATTCTTTTATCTATTTAGCAAGTGGATGTCAAGACAGCTTTTCTTAATGGAAGTCTTGAAGAAAACATCCATATATAGCAACCAGAAGGGTTCATTGCAAAGAGCAAAGAACATCTTGTGTGTAAGCTTAATTAGTCTATGGACTGAAGTAATGCTTCAAGGACTAGGATCATTCGATTTAATAAAGTAATCCGGACCTATGGATTTATAACCGAATGAGTTTTGTGTATACAAGAAGTGTGATGGAAACGTGGTGATATTTCTTGTACTATACATAGATAACATTTTTGGTGGTTGGAAACAATATCAAAGTATTGTCAAAAGTAAGGGTATGGTTGTTCAAACAATTCGATATGAAGGACTTGGGAGAATGCATATATTCTTGGGATCAAAGGGATCGCAAGAAAAGAATATATTTTACTTATCCCAAGCTTCATATATCGAAACAATCCTTGCTCGTTTTCAGCATGTAAAACTCCAAGAAAGGTTTCTTACCTTTTAGGCATGGAGTAGCTTTATTTAAAGAGATGTCTCCGTAGACATCAAAGGAGATAGAGGAAATGAAGGCAGTTCCTTATGCTTCGGCTGTTGAAAGCCTAATGTATGCTATGCACGAGATCAGAAATCTATTTTGCTGAGGGCATAGTTAGCAGATATCTAAGTAACCCTGGACAAGGACATTGGACTGCGGTAAAGCATATATTGAAGTACCTTAGAGGTACTAGAGATTATATGCTAGCTTACAAGGCAGATAATCTGGTCCCTGTGGGTTGCATAGATTTTGACTTCCAATCAGATATGGACAATAGTAAGTCAACCTCGGGGTTTTGTGTTTACTTTAGGAGGTAAGTCATAACTATGGAAGAGTGATAAGCATAGGTGCTTTTTCAGACTCTACCATATAAGCTGAGTATATGGCAGCCTCTGAGGTAGCCTGTAACGCCCGAAAATTCTCAAACTTGCATTAGAATTATCCTTTGATTTTTCTGGAATTTTTAGATATTTTTCCGGAATTTTTCCGAATAGCGGGAGTAGCAAAAATAATTAGAAGAATAAAAAGGCTTAAGCGGGAATCGAACCCGGGACCTCTCGGGTCCGCTAAACCTTTAGTTAGCCTTGGTAACCGGTGAACCCAGCAGGGCCGTGCTGAAAGAAAGAGGAACCAATTATATTTATATTAGAGTTGGGTTCAATAATCCACTTAATATAAATTAAGAACTTAAGTTGGGTTTGGTTTAATTTGGTTCGGCAGCCCTCTCCTCATAAAACCTCACGCCACTGCCTCCTCTCAAACCCTCACGCCGGCGCCCCTCTTTTCCTCCTCCTTCTCACGGCACACCAAGCCCAAGGGCCAAGGGAACTTCTTCCGGCGAGATCTTCGATACGAGGACGTTCCCCTTCCCGAGAAGAACCCGTAGACGCGACCGGATCGTCGAGAAGATCATCTCCACCGGAGTTCTAGCGAATAGAATCGTAAGAAATTATGAATAGGAGGTAAGAAACCCCTCACCTGCAGTATAATAGCTTTCGTTTGATTGCATACTTTTAGATTTAGCTATATGCAGGTTTTTCGGCACATAGGGTGTGTTTTAACCCTCCTCGAGGACTAGGGATCTAGTTGAGCATCTCTAGACGGGCCGGACACGTTGTTCCCCTTTAGTTGGAGATTCTAGACATTGTCGGGTGCCTAGAGGTGATCTCCCTATTAGAGGAGAGAGTTTGAGCACACTAAGTGTTCGGTAAAATGTTAGTGTAGCTAAATGCCACCTCAGTTGTGTTTAATAGCTCACTTAAATGCATTAGGAGCATTTAAAACAGCACATTAGTTTAGTCCAGTTTTATGGGACTACGGTCCAATGGGTGGGCTCCCACAGTCGCCTCTAGGTTCAGATAACCTAGCTCTAGGTTCAGATAACCTAGCTCTGGGTTCAGATAACCTAGAAACAGCAAGTTAAACAGTTAGCTATATTCAGTATTTTATTTTCAGTGGCACTGTACTGGATCAGATATCCATTGGGTTGGACTCCCACAGTCGTCCCTAGGTTTATATAACCTAGTTAACCCTACTAAATTCGAGACTTGCAAACCCGGGTCTAGTTAGGGATGCGCGCACAGCAAGTACAGTTGTCGGGCCCAAATACCATGATTATGTATTTTCACTTATTATGAATTAGTTTTCAAAACTCAAAATTTGTTAGGTTAGTTGAGTTTGAATTCAGTATCAGTTTAGCTTCAGTTTAGCTCATTATATGTTCAGCCAGTTTCTTTCTATGATTGGGTATGATAGCTCTATGTTCAGTTCATGTACACATGCTTTAGATGATAGTATGCCATGACTAGCTTTGATTGCTATGTATTGTATGATGGTACGCCATGTTTTAGTTCAATCAGTACATATTTCAACCAGCATGTTTTAAAAGCATATTGCATCGAATGCATGTTTTTGTGAGGTAGATGGTTTCTTACTAAGCTTTAAGCTTACAGATTCTACTTTTCCTTATACTGCAGATAAAGGTAAAGGAAAGATGGACTAACAGAGGAAGCTAGAAGGCAATGCAAAGATGGTGTGTGTGGCAGGAACTGGAATCAAAGATCTTTAGGGGACTTAAACATTCTAGCTTAGAATTATGAACTTTTAGTATTTTGCTTTTTATGCATTTTAAGTTGTTCAATGCTAGAAATTAAAGAACCATGCACTATAACAAGTTAGATTGCTAGTCATATGTTATTAGAGTGTTTATTATGCATTAGATAGTTTTAGTGTGAGGTTTTGGCACGAACCAGTGCTGAAATCAGAGTTTCAGTGCGAAATCAGACACCCCAATCGATCGGTGGATCGATTGGGGGGTCCCAATCGATCAGCTGATCGATCGGGCAACTTGCTCCGCGAACAGTAGGTTTCTGGATCGATCATCTGATCGATCCAGCAATTTCTGTCGCGAATAGAAGGTTCGGGGATCGATCCCTGGATCGATTGGTCAGTCTGGATCGATCAGCCGATCGATCCAGAATATCGTCCCGAGCACAGTAGCGTGCTGTATCGATCACTGGATCGATCCAACTTATGTCCCACGTACAGTAGCCGGCTGAATCGATCCCTGGATCGATCCGACGTTCCAATCGATCAACGGATCGATTGGGATGTCTGATAACAGCCGGAGAACGTTTATTTCAACTCCTTGACCATAGGGGATGTAGTATATGTTAGGTATACTTTAGATTACATCCTTCAGTACATGTAGAACCAGGAACAGTTATCAGTTAGCAACTAAAATTTAAATCAGATCAGTTTTCCGCACAGTTAGCACAGCATAACTGTAGCGATCGGCCTTACAGCTTAGTACCTAGAAGGCCGTTATAGAGTGGTATCAGAGCAGTGTTCCATACTTCCTACACACACATCAGCATTGTACCTACAGCTTCCAAGTAAGAATACCTCTACTCTATTTATGCTCCTTGTTTTGGTTATTACAGTTCATGTCTATATGCCTATTGCTTGTTGGTATGTGATAGTGTTTGAACATGATATCAGCAGTTATATAACTGTGATAGTATTAGTTATACATATGTTCTTTATGTCTTTAGAAATGGCACGAGGACGCCCAGCTAGAAGGGCACTAGCTACTGAGCCCCAGCAAGAGGCAGGCAGTTCAGTGCCTCCTCCAGACCTTACAGCATTGGTGGCTCAGTTACAGCAGCAGCTAGCTGAACAGCAACAGGAAATAGCCACCTTAAAGGCTAATCAGCAGAGTACCCCCACAGTCACCCCGGAACCGAATTTGACGACTCCGGTAGTCTTAGAGGTTCCACCAGCTCAGCCTACAGCACCAGCACCGGCACCAGTACCAGCAGCCCCAGCAACTGAGCCAAGAAAGGAAGCCTATCTGATCCAGTGGCAGCGAGTCAAGCCAGAGAACTTCTCAGGCACTAGTGAACCATGGGATGCACAAGCCTGGTTCAAAACACTGGAGAGCACGATGGAGCTTCTGGACTGGCCAAAACACGAGAAGGTGAAGTGTGCCTCCTTCTGCTTGACAGGAGACGCATGCATGTGGTGGGAAAGGATTAGAACGAAGCACCCAGTGAACCAGATGTCATGGGCTGACTTCGAGAAAGAATTCTTCGAGGAGTTCTTTCACATACGGGTTACAAACCGCCACTACGACGAGTTCACTGAGTTTCGTCAGGGCAACCTTTCAGTTGAGGAAGCCGTGAAGAAATTCAACAGGTTGGCTCTGGTCAGCACAGAGAAGGAACGAATCCGGTTGATGCTCAAGATGCTGAGACCAGAGATAGCAGTGAACGTGGCCGGTGGCATACATAGGCCACAAACCACAGAGGAGTTAGTGAGCGGTGCCTTGACCACAGAACAGCATAAAGCAGCAGAAGCAAGTCTCCTCAGAGTCCAAGGGCCAAGGAAACTCTCACACTCAAAAACAGCAAGGCCACAACTCTAACTGGAAAGGGAACTCCAACAGCAAGCGCAAATCAGGGAGTGACCCAAAAGGAGGACCATCTAGCAAGCGACCCAGTTATCCAAAGTGTGCTACTTGTGGGAAATTCCACCTAGGGGTTTGTCGCAAGGGCACACGAGGATGCTTTGAATGTGGACAAGAAGGGCACATGGCCAAGCAGTGCCCGAACAAGACCGGTCTTCCTCAGCCACAGCAGATTCAGTATGCAGGCCAGCCAGCTCAGTTATATCAGATGCAGGCCGCTCTAGAAGGTCCACTTATCAGCCAGGGCAGATTAGAAGCCCCTCCAGCTATGGCGAATGCGAGGATCTACTCACTCACCAGAGAGGACGTAGCCAATGCCTCGACAGTTGTCACAGGTCAGATTAGCATTTTTCAGTATAGTGCTACTGTTCTATTTGATACTGGGGCAACCCATTCATATATAGCCAGGATGTTCTCCGAAAAATTAGAAATACCCTTAGAGGTACTCAGTGGACAATTTTTGACGGCACTACCTTCAGGAGAGATCATGGCATCCACGCACTGGCTCAGAGCAGTGCCAGTCATTATAGCAGACAGAGAGCTCTTCTGTGATCTGATAGTGCTAGAAATGACCGATTATGACGTTATCTTTGGAATGGACTTTCTGATCAAATACGGTGCTACCATAGAGTGCCGTAAACAAAAAGTCATCTTCCAACCTGAAACGGCAGTGCAATTTGAATACAGCGGAGAACCAAAGAGAAAGGCCAAGAAGTTTCTATCCGCTATGAAGGCACAGAAGCTACTGGATTCAGGATGTACAGGATTCCTAGCACACGTAGTCAACGCCAGCCAGGACAAAAACCAACAGCTAGCAGAGGTTCGAGTCGTATGTGACTACCCAGCAGTCTTCCCTGAAGAGTTACCAGGCTTAGCACCAGACAGGGAGATTGACTTTGAGATAGAGCTCATTCCCGGTACAAATCCTATCTCCAAAGCACCTTATCGCATGGCTCCAGCAGAACTGAAGGAACTTCAGGAGCAACTACAGGAGCTGCTTGACAAGGGTTTCATACGCCCGAGTCACTCACCATGGGGAGCGCCTGTATTGTTCGTGAAGAAGAAGGATGGAAGCATGCGACTGTGCATAGACTACAGATCACTGAACCAGGTCACAATTAAAAATAGGTATCCCCTTCCCAGAATCGATGACCTGTTCGATCAGCTGAAGGGAGCAGCAGTGTTCTCTAAGATAGATCTTAGATCAGGTTATCATCAGGTGAAGGTTAAAGAAGGGGATATACCCAAGATAGCGTTCAGAACCAGATACGGACACTACGAGTTCGTGGTCATGCCCTTTGGTGTGACCAATGCTCCAGCTACATTCATGGATCTCATGAACAGAGTATTCAGGGAGTATTTGGATAAGTTTGTTATTGTGTTTATCGATGACATTCTTATCTACTCAGGAACTCAGGAAGAACACGCAGAGCACCTGAAACTAGTATTGCAGACCCTTCAGCAGAACCAGCTATACGCCAAGTTCACGAAATGTGAATTTTGGCTAGATCAGGTGTCCTTCCTGGGCCACATCATCTCCAAGGATGGTATTATGGTAGATCCCAGCAAGATAGAAGCAGTAAGTAACTGGAAGAGACCTAAGAACGCCAGCGAAATCAGGAGCTTTCTGGGATTAGCAGGATATTACAGGAAGTTTGTAGAGGACTTCTCCAGGATAGCCTCCTCACTGACAGCACTTACCAGAAAGAATAGGAATTTTCAGTGGACAGAGGACTGTGAGAACAGCTTCAGCGAGCTAAAAAGGAGATTGACCAGTGCTCCCATTTTGGCTCTACCAGACAACACCAGCAGCTTTGACATCTATAGTGATGCCTCTAAGTTGGGACTAGGAGCAGTACTGATGCAAAACGGCAAGGTGATCGCCTATGCCTCCAGACAACTCAAGGATTATGAGAAGAATTACCCTACTCATGACCTCGAGCTTGCAGCAGTAGTGTTCGCTCTCAAAATATGGAGACATTACTTATATGGAGCTCAGTGCAGAGTGTATACAGATCATCAGAGTCTGAAGTACTTCTCACTCAGAAGGATCTGAACATACGACAGCGCAGATGGCTCGAGCTGGTCAAAGACTACGATATAGACATCCTCTACCATCCAGGGAAAGCCAATAAGGTAGCCGACGCACTTAGCAGAAAATCCAGTGCTACCTTATTATCTCTTACAGCCATGTCACCGCCCCTACAGAAGGAGATCGTAGATTTCGGTCTCGAACTCATCGTTGGACAACTCTCTACTATGACCTTAGGGTCTACCTTGCTTGGTGATATTCAGTCAGCTCAGGAGCAGGACCCTGAAATTCAGAAAGCTAGCAGAATCAGAAAGTAGAGAATTCAGAGTGTCCGATAGCGGGGTGTTGTACTTTGGTGACAGACTCTGTGTTCCAGATCAGGAGGAGCTATGGAGACAGGTTTTAGATGAGGCTCACAAGACTCCCTATGCGATGCATCCAGGTTCCACCAAAATGTATCAAGACCTGAAGAACCATTTTTGGTGGCCCGGGATGAAGCGAGACATCGCCAGATATGTTAGCATCTGCCTCACCTGTCAGAGGGTCAAGGCAGAACATCAGCGACCAGGAGGAGTTCTACAGCCTATACAGATTCCAGAGTGGAAGTGGGAGGATATCTCTATGGATTTTATAGTGGGACTGCCCAGAACCACGAATGGTTTTGACGCCATCTGGGTAATAGTCGACAGGTTGACTAAATCAGCCCACTTCTTAGCTATCAAGATATCCTATTCCATGGAGAAGCTAGCTCAGTTGTATCTTCAGGAGATCGTCAGACTTCATGGAGTTCCACGGACCATCATTTCAGACAGAGACAGCAGATTCACATCACACTTCTGGGAGTGTGTACAATCAGTGTTGGGCACCAAGTTAAAGTTCAGCACAGCATTCCATCCTCAGACAGATGGTCAGACAGAGCGAGTAAATCAGGTATTCGAAGATATGCTCTGAGCGTGTGCCCTAGACTTCAAGGGAAGTTGGTGCAAATATCTGAGCTTAGCAGAATTTGTATACAACAACAGCTATCAGGCCACTATCGGCATGGCACCTTACGAGGCTCTCTATGGGCGGAGGTGTAGATCTCCAATCTGCTGGTATGAGAGTGGTGAACAGAAAGAACTAGAACTTCAGACAGATCTAATAGTAGATACCACAGCAGCCATACAGCAGATCCGCCAAAGGATAGAGACAGCTCAGAGTCGCCAGAAGAGCTATGCTGATACGCGGCGCAGACCCTTAGAGTTTTCAGTTGGGGATTCAGTGTTCCTCAGAGTGGCTCCCATGAAGGGAGTAATGCGTTTTGGGAAGAAGGGCAAGCTAAGTCCCAGATATGTGGGACCATACCTTATCAGTAGAAGAGTGGGCAAGGTAGCATATGAGCTAGAGCTACCCCAGGAAATGTCAGCTGTCCACAACGTATTTCATGTCTCTATGCTGAAGAAGCATACCCCAGATGCCACCCAGGTGATTGAGCCCCAGTCGGTACAGATCCGCGAGGACCTCAGCTATGATAGTTGGCCTATTAAGATAATAGACCGAGCAGTTAAGAAATTACGGAACAAGGAAGTACCCTTAGTCAAAGTCGTTTGGCACAGTCACACAGCAAAAGAGGCAACTTGGGAGACAGAAGCCAACATGAGACAGAAGTACCCAGAATTGTTCTAAGTTCGAGGATGAACTTTTTATAAGGTATGGGGGATTGTAACGCCCGAAAATTCTCAGACTTGCATTAGAATTATCCTTTGATTTTTCTGGAATTTTTAGATATTTTTCCGGAATTTTTCCGAGTAGCGGGAGTAGCAAAAATAATTAGAAGAATAAAAAGGCTTAAGCGGGAATCGAACCCGGGACCTCTCGGGTCCGCTAAACCTTTAGTTACCCTTGGTAACCGGTGAACCCAGCAGGGCCGTGCTGAAAGAAAGAGGAACCAATTATATTTATATTAGAGTTGGGTTCAATAATCCACTTAATATAAATTAAGAACTTAAGTTGGGTTTGGTTTAATTTGGTTCGGCAGCCCTCTCCTCACAAAACCTCACGCCACTGCCTCCTCTCAAACCCTCACGCCGGCGCCCCTCTTTTCCTCCTCCTTCTCACGGCACACCAAGCCCAAGGGCCAAGGGAACTTCTTCCGGCGAGATCTTCGATACGAGGACGTTCCCCTTCCCGAGAAGAACCTGTAGACGCGAGCGGATCGTCGAGAAGATCATCTCCACCGGAGTTCTAGCGAATAGAATCGTAAGAAATTATGAATAGGAGGTAAGAAACCCCTCACCTGCAGTATAATAGCTTTCGTTTGATTGCATACTTTTAGATTTAGCTATATGCAGGTTTTTCGGCACATAGGGTGTGTTTTAACCCTCCTCGAGGACTAGGGATCTAGTTGAGCATCTCTAGACGGGCCGGACACGTTGTTCCCCTTTAGTTGGAGATTCTAGACGTTGTCGGGTGCCTAGAGGTGATCTCCCTATTAGAGGAGAGAGTTTGAGCACACTAAGTGTTCGGTAAAATGTTAGTGTAGCTAAATGCCGCCTCAGTTGTGTTTAATAGCTCACTTAAATGCATTAGGAGCATTTAAAACAGCACATTAGTTTAGTCCAGTTTTATGGGACTACGGTCCAATGGGTGGGCTCCCACAGTCGCCTCTAGGTTCAGATAACCTAGCTCTGGGTTCAGATAACCTAGAAACAGCAAGTTAAACAGTTAGCTATATTCAGTATTTTATTTTCAGTGGCACTGTACTGGATCAGATATCCATTGGGTTGGACTCCCACAGTCGTCCCTAGGTTTAGATAACCTAGTTAACCCTACTAAATTCGGGACTTGCAAACCCGGGTCTAGTTAGGGATGCGCGCACAGCAAGTACAGTTGTCGGGCCCAAATACCATGATTATGTATTTTCACTTATTATGAATTAGTTTTCAAAACTCAAAATTTGTTAGGTTAGTTGAGTTTGAATTCAGTATCAGTTTAGCTTCAGTTTAGCTCATTATATGTTCAGCCAGTTTCTTTCTATGATTAGGTATGATAGCTCTATGTTCAGTTCATGTACACATGCTTTAGATGATAGTATGCCATGACTAGCTTTGATTGCTATGTATTGTATGATGGTACGCCATGTTTTAGTTCAATCAGTACATATTTCAACCAGCATGTTTTAAAAGCATATTGCATCGAATGAATGTTTTTGTGAGGTAGATGGTTTCTTACTAAGCTTTAAGCTTACAGATTCTACTTTTCCTTATACTGCAGATAAAGGTAAAGGAAAGATGGACTAACAGAGGAAGCTGGAAGGCAATGCAAAGATGGTGTGTGTGGCAGGAACTGGAATCAAAGATCTTTAGGGGACTTAAACATTCTAGCTTAGAATTATGAACTTTTAGTATTTTGCTTTTTATGCATTTTAAGTTGTTCAATGCTAGAAATTAAAGAACCATGCACTATAACAAGTTAGATTGCTAGTCATATGTTATTAGAGTGTTTATTATGCATTAGATAGTTGTAGTGTGAGGTTTTGGCACGAACCAGTGCTGAAATCAGAGTTTCAGTGCGAAATCAGACACCCCAATCGATCGGTGGATCGATTGGGGGGTCCCAATCGATCAGCTGATCGATCGGGCAACTTGCTCCGCGAACAGTAGGTTTCTGGATCGATCATCCGATCGATCCAGCAATTTCTGTCGCGAACAGAAGGTTCGGGGATCGATCCCTGGATCGATTGGTCAGTCTGGATCGATCAGCCGATCGATCCAGAATATCGTCCTGAGCACTGTAGCGTGCTGGATCGATCACTGAATCGATCCAACTTATGTCCCGCGTACAGTAGCCGGCTGAATCGATCCGACGTTCCAATCGATCAACGGATCGATTGGGAGGTCTGATAACAGCCGGAGAACGTTTATTTCAGCTCCTTGACCATAGGGGATGTAGTATATGTTAGGTATACTTTAGATTACATCCTTCAGTACATGTAGAACCAGGAACAGTTATCAGTTAGCAACTAAAATTTAAATCAGATCAGTTTTCCGCACAGTTAGCACAGCATAACTGTAGCGATCGGCCTTACAGCTTAGTACCTAGAAGGCGGGTCGTTACATAGCCATAAAAGATGAATGACTCAATAACCTCAAGATGGACTTAGATATGATTTATCGTTTGTCCAAAGAATATTACAATTTATTGTAATAATAGTGGTGCAGTAATAAACTCGAAGAAATCATGAGTCCATAAGGTAAGTAAACACAATAGAGCACAAGTACTACCCAATACGAGAAATCGTATAAATGAGGAGAAGTTGTTGCCGCCTATATTGCATTAGATGATGACCTATAAGATCCTTTCACTAAGGTCCTTAAGGCAAGAGCTTTTGATGGTCATGTTGAAGGGTTGGGAATCAGATGTATGACAGCAGATAAGGCAGCTTAGTCTTTTAGTATAAGTGGGAGATTGTTAGGATGTATACTAAAAGCCTAGCTTTTGGTATAAATATTTATCTAGAAATAAGAATCGCACTGGTCAAATGTCTACATTTATGATAAATGTAGTTGTTCAACTAATTTATATTGTAGATAACATGGTGTGTGGTGTCACACACAAAAGATCATGCTATCGGTTCTTTATAAATTATAAATAGTTGCTCACGACTAAGATGAAAGGAACAAACCATTAGAATAGTCGTAGTGTAATTAGGTATTAGTTTATCTTGCTAATAAATTACACTAGTACACTCTAAGTGTATTGAGTAGGACCATTTTAGGTAAGTTCTTTTTATACTGACTTGATAAAATAACTAGACCTTAGTTATTATGGAAGTATGTGCTCTTAATCCTAATATAATAATAAGCACATATATTTGATATTTATTTCTTTAATTTATCAATGGGTGAGATTTAGTTTGATAAATCAATAAGCCCGATAAGTTGGGAAATGATATCACTTATAGTGTGTGTTGTTGATTATAGAAGGAAACTGTGTCCTAGTGATCTAGGTTGATAATATCCCCAAGAGGAGCTCATAAGGATTGTCATGTTAAACCCTGCAGGTGGACTTAGTCCGACGTGATGATAAGGTCGAGTGGTACTACTCTTGGACTAAGATATTAATTAAGCGAGTTGTCAGTAACTCATTTAATTAGTGGACATTCGACATCTTAAATACAGGGAGACTAACACACTCATAAATGGAATTTGGGATTGGTGCGGTAGTTCAATAATAATTCTTTAGTGGTATGAATTATTATTGATGAAGTTAAGTTGTGTGTTCGGGGCGAACACGGGAAGCTTAATTTCATCGGGAGACCAAAACCAATTCCTCCTCTCGGTCCCTATCGTAGCCTCTTGTATATAGAGATTTATACCCACCACATACCCACCTTCTTACCTAACCTATAGGGGTCGGCCAAGCCAAGCTTGAAGCTCAAGCTTAGGGCCGGCCAAGACCCAAAGGTTGAGCCAAGTTAATTGGCCGGCCATAGCTTGGAGCCCAAGCTTGATTGGCCGACCATATTAAAAGGGAATTTATTTTTAATTAAAATTATTTCTTATGTGGATATCATGGTTTAAAAGAGAGTTTAAAATTTAAATCTTTCCTTTTATAGCTTTCTACAAAAGATTAAGAAAAGATTTGAAATCTTTCCTTATTTGTAGATTGAAAGGAGATTTTAATTTTGAGAAAACTTTTCTTTTTAACCATGTTCATGATTTAAATGAGAGTTTAAAAATTAAATATTTCTTTTATAAAGCTTCTACAAAAGATTAAGAAAAGATTTGATATCTTTCCTTATTTATAGATTAAAAGAGATTTTAATTTTTTAGAGATAACTTTCTTTTTATCCACATGTTTAAAAGAAAGATTTTAATTTATAAAATTTCCTTTTTACAAACCATCATGAAGGAAAAATTATTGGAGAAATTTTTTATAAATTTCCGGAGACAAATTAGGAAGTTTTAATTAATTAAAACTCTCCTTATTTATAGCTTAATAATGGCCGACCATTACAAATTAAGAAGAGAAAATTATTTTTAATTAAATAAATATTCCTTTTCTTGGCATAAGAATTAAGGAAGTTTTTATTTAAATTTTCTGATTTGCCAAGACCAAGGATTATAAAAGAGGGGGTAGAGGTGCCTTCATGGCTAACAATTCTATTCTTTTTCTCTCCCTCTTTTCCTTGGTGTGGCCGGCCATAGAAGTTCTCTCTTCTTCCTTTTCTTTCTTCTTCATTGGCCGAACCTCATCATCTCATGGAGCTTGAAGGTGGCTGGATTCTAGCATGGAGAAGAAGGAAAGAAAGGAAGCATCCCTTGGAGCTTGGTGGTGCTGGCCGAACCACATCTATTCATGGAATATTTGTGGTGACCGAATCATGCTTGGAGAAGAAGGTGGCTTAGGTGGATTCTTATCTCAGTAGATCGTTGCCCGCACAACGTCCGGGATAAGAAGAGGAATACGGTAGAAGATCAAGAGGTCATTAAAGTTTACAAAGGAAGGTATAATTAGTAATTAATTTCCGCATCATACTAGTTGTATTTCTTTTGTATGAATTCCAAACACAAGAGGCATTAGATTCTAGATTTTTAGATTTGTTTCGAAGATGTGTTTCTTTTTGTTTTGTTTTTCAAATTTGTGATTCGATTGTTCTTTTTGGTTAACCTAAAGTTATTTAAGGAAATAAATATTAGCTTTCCTTAAAAGGCTTTGTCTAGGCGGTGGTGGTTGCTCCCATATCCAAGAAGGCCATGTGCCTTGCCATGCAATCCTGGAAGCCAATTTTGGAAATTAATATTTATGGAATTAATAACTTAGGTAGATTTGAATCAATAGTGTTAAGTTCCACTTGTGATTCAAATCTAAACCATTAAGAACAGATGAGTTAAATTTGGAATCAATGATGTTAAGTTCCGTCTGCGATTCCTAATTTTATTTCTAAAGAACACAATAGGTTATTTAAGGAAAGGTTCGATACTTGTACAAAAAAATTTTTGTACAATGAAACCGATACATTTTCCTAGGACTTACCAACAAGCTTATCTCTAGTCAGATGAATTTGTCTAATCAGTATCATGTTTTATGTCATCCCATGCATATTAATTTAATAATTTAGTTTTATGCTACTTGCAGTTCAACACTTAGCATGTACTGGTCTTTCAATAACCTTAACAGTAGGATCAATACTTTGACTAAGTTACTTTTGCGAGGGTGGATGCTTAATATTTGCACGAGACCTTATAACTTATTAATATAACAGTTGCAGCTTACCTTTCCTATAACTTCTAACTCAGGTTGGTATTTTGTGGATCAAGACTAGGTGATCCGTGTACATTATATAACATGTATGTTACGTAAGGTATTAGGTATTGAAAAAAAAATGATTTGGATTCAAGTTGATTTTTCCATCTGGTAGTTATGGAGTACGATAGAATGATACTCAGACTTGGGGCATGAGTATCCAACATAGTATTGTTTTAAGTGGTGGAATGAGTATTCTAACACATTCTCAACTGGAGGTCAGGTGTCCACTCAAAATCTCAATGTACGATTCAGATATTAAAGGTCTAGTTTAGGTGTCCATGCATTAGAGTCGCTGAGTAGGAGATTGAATGTCTATTTCAATGGGGTTCCACATCATTCTGTTATACTAGTTTGTTCAGGAGATCAAGTGGGATTAGTTCCTGTGTAGGCAAGTTGGGTGTTATTCCTATGAGAATCTCATGGAGTTATAAGTTATATAAGTTCTTATTTATATAATTGAGCTTTTCCTAGAATCATAGAATAGAGGAGTTGACAAATGGTTAGTCATAGTTTGCTACTGTATCAATGGACTTATTACATTTGAGTATTGGTCTTTGTAATTAGACTCCAATGTAGTTTCCTACGAGAAGAACAAATTATGTCAACTACTTGGATTCAGCTACGTTAATGTGTTTGTTAATGTGGTTGTGCCATTGCTCTTTATATGACCTTGCACATTACATCTCTTTTATCTGGTAGATGTGCTGCCTGTTTTGCTTCAGGCCTTATTTGTGAATACCTACATTGGTCCCAGATGCTATATTAGTCTGTAGTGTTCACCTCTCAGTATTAGTGGTGATGGTATCATTATATCTTAGACAGATATTAACTTTCTACACCAAACATTACTAGTCAAATCTTGAAACTATGACCCTCACATCCTCACATTAGCATCTTGAAGTCTACAACATAAAGAATTTCCTTGGTGTAGCTTTCATGAGCTGTGCTACTATATGTACTTCAGAAATTTGTGAGATGCAGAAGAAAATGATTTTCCTAAACAGACTTCTAGAGAAGGCAACTACTATTTTGTTTATAACCCTTTGCTATGGCATATAAATAGAGGAAGTAATAAGAATTGAACATGTTTCCAGAAAATACACGCCAATGATGATGCATATAATACAGAATTATCCTTGTTGCTTCTTATACGAAATTTGTTATTTTCCCACCATAATACACACCCTATTCTAGGTTATTGTCTTCTACATAATCTTGTATGCTAACTGGATCCAAAGTTTGACAAGTGGCTCTACTATTTGCTAAGCTAAAGATGGTCTTCTTACTTATCAAGTTTTTAGATTCATATGTCCTCTCTTGACTACCACTTATATGCTCTGTCAACTATCACTTGCTAAAACTCTGTGGATGTTAGTGGATTTAGTCGGAGTGTGTGGGAGATGATAAGTTATGAGTGTAAAGAGAGAGGATGACTTAATTGTTGGAAGCATGATTGGGGAGGACTGGTGTCAGCTTGTGAATCAGATCCAAGAAATGGTGAAACTAGGATTAGGTAATTTGGGGATAATTATGAACTGGGATCCCTTGAGTTTGTTTTCAACACTTGATGGTCTGGTAAATTATAAGTGAATTTGTCAAATAATTATGATGAATAATCATAATGTTTGTACCATGATAGATTTAAAACCATCTTTGTTCTCTAAGGTTCATATCTTCAAAGAGACATGTATGATGCAAGGTAGTAGTGTTAATTTGACGGGGCCAGATTTGTTCTTGATACCAAATATGGGTTCAGGTGGGGCATAAGAGTTAAGACCCATGGATCAGGCGTAACAGCTATCCCGAATTATTTGATAAGTCATATTTCGAGGATGAAATTTTTATAAAGAGGGAGAATTGTAAGGACCCACGAGCGAAATTAAGGAATTTATTTATGAAAATGTATAAGGTCACACAAGCGTTAACTAAAGGATTAATTAATTAAATATTCTACGAGTTTTAGGAATTTTTTGAAATTTTAATTGAACTTATATGACATGTTTAAAGGGGATAGAACTATTAAATTCGGTGGAAACATATGATGACCCATCTAGGTTACGAGTTGATAAACCTTAATTATCCCAAGTTGTTAAATACCCTAAGTATAAAAGCTTATGCACTATTCCCGATCCCTCTGCCTTACACCCCTCACGCGATCATCACTTCCCTCTCCTCGCTCATCTCCGGTGCTTCGATGGAGTTTCCCACCGTGCCTGGAGTTCCGGCCAAGCGTCACCCCGCGAAGCTGATTTCCATGGAGGACCTCACGACCAGACAGGGATCCTCGTTGGCATAGTAACTTAGGGCAGGGACTTCTGACAATGACACAAGGCAAGGAACGACAAGTACATGTCGATTTGAATATGTGAGATCCATACGGTAGAGGATAAGAGCCTAGGTGAGTCTGATAGCATGCTGCGATGTTGTTTGTGTTGAACGAAGAGCGATTTAGGGTTTCTGTGGTACTATGGTTTCACCTCGTGGATTTCCCGGTTCCTGTGAGGTTAGGAATTGACGCAATTTCAGTTCTCCTTGTGTTCTTGCTCCGTGTTGGATTTTCCTGTAGATAAATTCTAAATGCATGAAAGATGAATTAAATTAAAGTGGTAAAAACTTACAGTGATCTCCCGAATATCCGCAATCGCCAATGGCAAAAACTCGCTGTCGGAAGAGCGATCACAAAATCGGAAAGCCCTCTGCAATTCCACAAATCAAATCCCACCGCCTTGGATATTCACCTCTTACTCTCGTCTCCAACACACTCATGATCCTTGGACGCACCCCCTTTATATAGGGAAATAAACTAGGGGCATAATGGACTTTTCCATTATGAGTAGTGGGGAACATGGTGTAACGCCCGCCCTTCTTACCCAACCAAAGGCGGCGCTACGTTCTTATACTACTTACGTACATGTTTTACTATAACAGCGGAAGAATAAAAAAATTTAAAGAATTTAATTTATTAAGCATAATATCACATATTCTGATTTGTTCAAATGTGCATATATTGAACTTATAACTAAAAATATTAATTTGTCCGAATCGTCCTAGCCGAGCCACCACCACACACATCACTATCTGCTCCTCCTGCTACTCCGTTGTTCATCCAGCTTTCTCTTTTATCTGCGGTACAAGGAAAGTAAGCTATGAGCACTCATGGCTCAGTAAGTTCTTTTCCTACTCACTAAAACCGAGAATCATCGTATATCAAGAATGGATCAACATATCATCGTCTCAACTAATCATAACATAACATATCATTCTATTCAAACATATCATTTCATAGAAGCATAAATATCATATCATAAAACAAATAAATCACAAGCATAAGACATACAAGGGCATCATATTCATATCATAATATCACATGACATTATATCATATCATCATATAATTCAAGCACATATGAATGTAGGCAATGCATCGTGAATTTGAAAACTTATACTTAATAGTACTTGAAATTAATATCATCATCATTTGGGATCCCGGTTTGTACCACATACATAATGCGTAGGTCCAAGGTAGCAAGTCTTGAGCCCTACCATGCATACATACTAGGCCCGAGTCTTACTCCATCGACCTAGGGCACTCAAAGGCCCATTACTGACGAGGCCCGAGTCTTACTCCATCGACCCCGGGGCGTTTACGGAGCCCACCCTTGGTACAAACCATAAAAATAACTTATCATGCATAACTATCATATCATGTCCTTAACAATCTTTCATGCATTTATTCTTTTCATTTCTTTTCATTATGTATAGCATTTTCTATGCTATCACATATCATAACATAACTTCATTTCTTTTCATTATGTATAGCATTTTCTATGCTATAACACATCATGACATATTTCATAATATAACTTCATTATGCATATCATTTCGTAACTAAAGCAATCATGCATTCTAACTTATTATCATATCATTTTCATACAGCATGGCATAGACATATTTAATTTTTTTGTTCTAGGGTTTCTAGGGCATCTATCCCTTCATGGACGAACACATAATGATTCATTTAGGTCATACAAACATGTATCACATTCACACATTATCAAGTTTTCATAAGAAGTACTTTTAACCCCTTAGGTTTCATTTCCAAGGCCTCTAGGTCCTTTAAACCTTACTTGGCCGAAATTCATAGAATATAAACTTCCTTTAAGTGGCCTAAAGCATGGGAAACCTAAGTAAATTTCATAGCAAGATTTACTAAGAACATCATACACAAAGTTGGATCATAAACAAGCTAGGACTCTTGTGATCTTACATGTCATAAATCATGTAACTAATTTTCTACATTCCAATTAAACATGAGAGCATTAATCATCTTTCATAACATAATATCACAGAGGTCATTGAGCATATTAGAATTTTGTTTAAGCTTCTCTAAACCATCACCTTACCATGGCCGAAATATTAAGAGTAAGGTTCATGAGTTTCTTTCAACATACAAGCATACAACTCTTAAGAACTTTATATCATATAAGCATAGTTATTTTAAATTCAAGGTCCTCCTAACCCTAAATTCTTTCTTGGCCGAAACATGAGAGTGGGGTTCTTTTGGTTCCAATCAACTTCCAAGCAAGAAAACCATAGGAAGGTCCTTAGCATTTCATAGAGGGAACCTTGCACTAGTTTGGTTAGACAATAATTTTCCTAACCTATTTACAATATTTTTGATTGAAATTCTAGGGTTACATACACCTCTGATCATGCATCATATATGTATAAAAACATAGGGGAAAACTTTCTTTCAAGGCATAGAAAAAGAATCCGAAAATCACATGAAAGCCTTGTACCGCAGGTGAGGGGAAGCTTACCTTCTTTGCTTAAGTTTCCTAGAGTTGAGAACTTGCTTGTGGACCTTTCTTCCTTGCTTGCTTTGCTCGGCACCAATGGAGGAAGAAGTGGCTAGGTCTTTTGGTGGAGAGGAGGAGGAAGAAGAGGAGGCTTCTTCCTCTTGTGTTGCTCGGCAACAAAAGAAAGAAAGAAGGGGAGAGTTGTTGCTCTCGGCAACAAGAGGAAAGAGGAAGGGAGAGTGCTCGGCACAAATGGAGGAGAGGAGGAGAGTGAGTTGAGGATGAAGCCCCCTCCATGCCTATTTATACTAAAGTGAGGGAGGAAAACTTGACTTGATTCATCCTCCTCATTTACTTCTCCTCTTAATGAGAAAGAATATGCTAGAGAAATGCTTCTTGAGTTTCTCTCTTTTCTTTCTCTTAATTTCTCTCCTTTCTTTCCTTTAATTATAATTCCCATCTCTCCTCTTACAATATTCACTCCTATCACACTTGGTTAACACATGCATGCATCCACAAGAGAACCAAGGATCAAATCCTTCTCCTAACATATTTTTGTACAAAATAATTCATGTATATGCATTATGCATAAATATTTCATACATGCATATATAATATCTCATATTTCTTTTGTTTACATTAATTCCTTGCATTATAAATCATGTATAGAACTTTATATTCTCAACTTTATTTTCTTTCATAAAGTTTTTAATCATCTAAATCCTTCCCATCGTAACATTCAACGTAGACTATCTACACATTCTTTTCATTACATTCGTACTCTCATTGCCCTTACTTTATCTAGGCTTTCTAGGGGTGTTACACATGGGCCATGTTCCCACATCCCCACTCTCCCCATTTCCAATATCTCCCACTCGTCCATGGTAAGTCACTAAGACTTGTTCATTCAGGTAAGTCACAAAGACTTAATAAGTCACATAGACTATTAGAGAGTTTGGTCACATAGACCATATGAGAACATCCAATCCATACTTAGAGAAAATGGTTCGTGCGACAGCAAGCACGCAGAGTGATAGTTGCTAAGAAGAATGTTACACCTTGACTTAGCCGCTCTTTGAGCAATCAATGCTAATAAAGTTGTTACACTTTACTTAACTGCTCAAATAAATTTGAGACACACTCTTTATGGCACATAGCCACTTTCCTGGTGGCACATAGCCTTTATCCAGGATCCATCCAATCTTCATGTGACACACAACCATTATCTTGGAGATATCCATGTCTTGCTATTTACCCAGATTAAAAATTTCATTTACATCGATATAGACATCTCTAATCCCTTATAATGACCATTATGTCAAGAGCATGTTCCATATCCTATATTCACATTCATTTCCGTACATAGTAGAAATGGGTCAACCAGTGAATAACAACAAAAGATGTAAATATATTTAATCTTCCTTTTTAGCTAGAATCTATTCATTTTAATCAGTCGCTTTCCTAGTTATGCTCCATAGATCGAATCACCCATAGCCATAGGATACACGCTAAAGTAGTAGACACTGATTAAAACTTCAAGTAAACAGCCAAATAGTCACTAAGGCAAAAAACTGAGATTAACTTATAATCTCAAAGGTCTCACATAGTAGAGAAACATGGATTCATTCTCGTACTACCTTTATTGTCGCAATAGCATATGTGGTATGAATCACATACTACGATGTTATTCTCTTTACTAAAAAGAGCGCATGTTTTTCTCAATTTTAACATCGTACAGATTTTGATCTAGACATACTTAACGTCTAATCCTGAATTCAACATATGAATTCTAATCTGGCCTTCAATAGGTTCAGTAAATGGTGGGTTCATTTACTTAGATCATTATTTACACATAAATGATCTCATCTTGACACAATAATCAAGGCGACCTCAACTTATGAATCTGTCTCTAATTTCATAATTTCAGCTACGTAAGCTGTTTCATAATTAACGGTCTTATCCCTATTTGTACTTAACAAACAGAGATGATTGTCCATGTGAGTGGACTAATCTTCACCTACCAACATGCTCACCGAGATCTTATATGAATGTAACAAATACAACATATACACTGAATAAATTATGGCAAATTACACAATCATAACACAAAGTCTTATTGTTTTTTCAATATTGTTACATTCTACGAAGTCCCAAAGACTTTACATGTTCTTTAAATGACTCTTTAGTCATTGGCTTAGTAAAAGGATCTGCAAGCATAACACGTGTAGGGACATACTCAAGGATGACTTTTCTTTTAGCCACAATATCCCTTACAAAATTATATTTAATTTCTATATGCTTGCCTTTGCTGTGATATTTGGGATCCTTGGAAAAAGCTATTACAACTTGACTGTCACAGTAGACAGTTACTGGGCACCCACTATCCTCAGCAATTTTCAGATGCTTCAGAAACCTTTTCAACTAGACTGCTTCTTGTACAGTTGCTGAACATGCCATATATTTAGCTTCCATAGTCGACAAAGCTACACAAGCTTGTTTCTTGCTATTCCAGGAGATGGTGCCACCATTCAGCAAGAATGCATAGCCTGATGTGGATTTTCTATCATCCAGGTCTCCAGTCCAATCTGCATCTGAATAACCTTTCAAACTCATATCTGATCCTTGAAAATAGAGATAATAATCTGTTGTCACCTTCAGATATCTGAATATCTTTTTTACTGCCTTCCAGTGTCTCGGTCCTGGGTTTGACTGGAAGCGACTGACCAAGCCCACAACATAGCTGATATCGGGACGTGTACACAACATAGTGTACATCAAACTACCAATAGCATTGGCATATGGTTTTTTATTCATCTCAGCTATTTCCTCTGGAGTTTTAGGACACATACTCTTGCTCAACACAGTACCTTTCACAATAGGTGTATGTTCTAAGTTGCAATTAGATATGCTGAAATGATGTAACATCTTATTTATATAAGACTCTCGTGACAGACCCAAAAGTCTTTTCAGACGATCTCTTATGATCTTCACTCCTAAGATTTATTCAGCTTCTCCCATATCTGTTGTATCAAATTGTGATGACATCCACTTCTTGACTTCATTCACATATCCTATATCATTTCCAGCTATCAGCATATCATCAACATATAATGATAAAATGACATACTTTCCTTTTTTCCTTTTCAGGAAAACACAATGATCCTCATTGATCATCTCGAAACCATAAGATAAAATGACTTCATTAAATCTTATGTTCCATTGTCTTGACGCTTGCTTTAGCCCATATATAGACTTTCTAAATCTACATACTTTCTGCTCTTGGCCTTCAGCAATGAAACCTTCTGGTTGAACCATATAGATTTCTTCGTCAAGATCACTGTTAAGGAAAGCAGTTTTTACATCCATTTGATGTAATTCTAAGTCATAATGTGCCACAAAGGCCAAAATAACTCTTATTGATACAAATTTCACTACGGAAGAAAATGTCTCTTTAAAGTCAATACCCTCCAATTGGCTATATCCTTTTGCAACTAAACGAGCTTTGTATCGTTAATCGATCCATCTACTTTCCTCTTTATTTTGAGAATCCACTTATTCCCAATAGCCCTTCGGCCCGAAGGAAGATCGACTAAGTCCCAAACATGATTTTGAATCATGGACTCCATATCTTCAACCATTGCAGCTTTGCATTTTTCTCTAACTCTACATCCCAATGCTTCCTCAATGGATTGAGGTTCATCATCGTCAATTGGAAGTGTTACCAATGCCTCATTCTCAATATAAAACCTTTTCCTAGGTTTGATCTTACGAACACTTCTCCGTAAGTTAGGCTGTTGAGAAGTCAACTCATGACTCGGCATATCACTCCCACTCTGTTGACTAGACTCAGGTATCCCTTTTGACACCTCTCTCGTTGATAATATCTCATCCTACTCAAATAGAGGAACATTTTTATTAACATCACCTCTGATTGGGAACTCTATTTCGAGAAAAGTCGCATCTCTCAAGTCTATTTCGGAGATGGTTCCATCTAGTGGCTCACCTATGAAAACATAACCTTTGGAGGTCTCATGATATCTTATAAAGATACATTTCTTATCTCTAGGCCTTAGTTTTCCATACTTGTAAGAACTATCATGAACATATGCAGCTGACCCCCAAGATCTCAGATTACTCAAATCTGGTTTTCTGCCTGTCCAACGTTCATATAGGGTAGATGGATCTGACTTTGAAGGCACTTTGTTAAGTATATAGGCTGCAGTTAATAATGCATCTCCCCAATAGGAGATTGGAAAATTAGCTTGCGCCATCATAGACCTAACCATTTCAAGAAGAGTCTTATTTCTTCTCTCAGCTACCCCATTTGGCTGTGGAGTTCCAGGGATTGTCAGCTGTCTAATAATCCCTCTATCATTACATATTGTCTTGAACATATCAGACAAATACTCCCCTCCACGGTCAGTGCGTAAAGTCTTAACTTTACATTCCGTTTGATTCTCAACTTCGTTCATATAACGAATGAAGCAATCTAATGCTTCGAATTTGTGAGAAATCAAATACGCATGACCGAACCTAGAGAAATCATCAATAAATGTAATGAAATAGGAAGCTCCATGTCTAGCCTTCACATTCATTGGACCACAAATATCCGAATGAATTAACTGCAATGTTGATTCAGATCTTATAGCCTTACCAAATGGTTTCCTAGTTGCTTTTCCAGCAAGACAATGCTCACATATAGACAATTGAATCTTAGCCTGAGTGCCCAATAGACCCTCTCTAGTTAACCGATTCATACGTTCTTGTCTTATTTGTCCTAATCTAGCATGCCAAACCTCATCAGTTATATCTGCACCACTAGTTAAAGTAATGTTTGAAAAACAATCATCAATAGTATAATTGACATCTGGTTCTACATTAAGAACCATAAAACCATTTGCTAAAAAACCATGTCCGATTGACACTGAGTCAATCTTAAGTTCAACAGACCGACTGTAAAAATTAATACAATACCCTAAATCAAGAAGACATGTAACGAAAACAAGATTCCGTCGTATTTCAGGAGCATACAAGACATCATGTAGAAACAAAACTCTACCACCACGGAGGTTGAGTTTGCAAGTGCCGACTCCTTTGACTTCAACTCTTGCATTATTTCCCATATAGATCCACTTGTTGCCAGCTGGTACCCGACGGTACTCAACAAATGTAACTCGTTCCTGAGCTACATGGTTGGTTGCTCCCGAATCTATAATCCACAAAGGAAAAGAATCAGCTAACAACACTGAACTAGCAACAAAATGCTCTTGAAAAGAAGACACACTTGGATTTACCTTTTTCGGCTCAGTGCACTCCCGAGCAAAGTGACCCTTTTTGCCACAGTTAAAACAAGTCAACTTGTTTTTAGGTTTCTTTCTAGTCTTCTTGACTATCTTCTTGATTGGGCCTTGTCCCACACCAGCAGCTTCCATCTTTTTTCCCTTCCCATTCTTGAACCATTTCTTTTTCTTGGATATATATGATCCTGCAGAACCTACATCCACATAGGCTTGTCCAGAAATCCTTGCGGATTCAACTCTCTCCGCCTCCAATTCTACATGGCGTGAGACGTCAGTGAAAGTCTTGATACTCTCACTGTGAGTTAGGGTCTGCTTCATGGTCTCCCAAGAATCTGGAAGTGAACGAATAACTGCTTGAACCTGTTGTTCATCAGTCAACTCATGACCAGCAGTTTTAAGCTCCCGAATCATGTTCGACATCTCCTTGAGGTGTTGAACCATTGATACATTCGGACTCTTTTTGTAGCTGTCAAACTTGATTGTCAGCTGTCGAAGCTTGCTCAGACTTACTCCACTGTATTTTTCTTTAAGGGCTACCCAGACCGCATGAGCCGTAAGATATGACTCATACTCAAAAGCTAGGTCGTCTACCATTGAACTAATCAATATACCCTTTGCAGTGGAGTCCTTTTTCTTCCATGCCTTATAGGCATCAAGATCTTGTCTGTGTTGTGCAATGGGACCATCTACAGGTACTTCCATAACCTGATTTACAACCTCTAGAACTTCTTGTTCCTCAAGTACATATTGTATCCTGAGGTGCCAGATCTTGTAGTTATCCCCATTAAGTTTTTCACCTTTGTTAAGTTCAGCTATTATGTTTTTGGTTGCCATAATCTATCATAAATAAACACATTATTTAGTATTTAGTGTATATTATATGTATGCAATTTATGATTGACTTAATATTACTTTGAGTTGGTTTACAAAATCGAGTGACAACTATGTTTTCACTCATCATCTGTGTGACCAATCAGATTAATATTAGTCAATTCTATTACATACATCCCAACAAATGAATTAATCATTTATAATATCATGAATTCTTTATTTAAATGAACTAATCATTTAATATATCATGATTTCTTTAATTAAATGAACTAATCATTTAATACATCATGAACTAATCATGCATCATGTCAAGCAAACAACATAAATAAATGAACATATCATTAATATAAAATTATGCTACATATTGTTAACATATAACTAACTGACATGAATGAAATGGATTAACTATTGTTCATACCAAACGACAATAAAAATAACAGAACTCTAATAAACTAGATAGGCAACTACCACTCCCACTAGGACAGACACTAGTGCAGTGGCCAAAATAATCCCTCTCAGCCTGGACTCATTTGGGGTAATCATGGGCAGGACAGCTTCAAGATTTTCAATTCGATCCCACACACACTCTCCCAGATCCTCATTAGATTCATCTGGATCCTCCTCTAGATCTTCAGGATCTTCTGAATGCTCTTCAGATTCTTCTGGATCCTCCTCTGGAGGATCTTCAGGATCTTCTGAATCCTCTTCAGATTCATCTGGATCCTCCTCCGGGTCTTCAGGACCCCAATAGAGATGAAGCAACTGTCTGCACATCTCTGAATATGAGAGGTGTCCATCATAATCATCCCAAAGTTGGAATGCTATCTGCTTAAGGTTTTCCGGCAGTGAATAGACTAGAGCAAATCTTATGTGTGTGTCTTGGACTGGAAATTCTTCTCAGTCGAGTTTCCAGAACAACCGATCGAGCCGACCAATAAGCCATTCGAGTCCTTGAACAGGGTCAAAATCAAGCTCCTTAATCTCCTCCCAAAGCTCATGTTGTCATAAATCATGACTAGCCATCTGAAAAAATTGAAAATAAATAAGTCAGTACAAAACCAACTAACTAGTACAAAACCGGCTTATTTCAATTTATATAGGCATAGTACGAACATAATAAATCAAGAAAAATAAATCTTGTCGATTTTCAGGAGTTAAGTTGACAATTAGAACTAATCTAATTGGTCAGATCCATTGGATCGATTGATTAGGGATCCAGATCCTAAACTCGGTCCATTGTCCTTAATTAGAACTAATATAATTGGATAGGGATTTTTGTACCTATGTTCTGTTACTATTTGATCTAAGTCTATTTCTACCAATTTTAGACTTATTGATCAAATTCAGGTCCGTTTGATCAAACCAATGTCCATTGGTTTAAGTCTAATCAATTAGAAAAAATCTATTTATTTTGATCAAATCTGACCCAATAGAACAAATCAGGTCATTTGATCATATTTGGTCCAAGTCCAATTAATCAACCCAAATTGATTTTGGGTTTGGATCAAATTGATTCAGTTAAACCAACTAATGATTTATACTTGAACCGGGTCTAAATGGACCAAAATTATTCTAGACTATTGGTGAATTAATTAAACTCAATTTTTAATTAATTAACGCATGCAAATAGATTTAATTGCATTAAATAAAATTAACTAAACATGCATGTACGCATTTAAACCATACATGAATTAATGTGAAATTTTAAATTATTTCATGCAATTTAATCCTATTTCCTTCCACCTCATTCTGTGAACATATCACACTTCGTTTTTTAATTTGAAAAAGTCAAAAATAGAAACTTTGATATTTTATCTTTTCCGTTTTTTTTTCACGATTCCACGTTGCACGTTGCATGCTGCAGATTGCACGCCGACCACGCCGCTGTAGCCAGCTCACAACGACAAACGCTGGGAGAAACTGCAAGATGCCACCTCGATCTTCTGCATGCACGCTGCGCACGTCATGCACACTGTGCACGCCACCTTATCCGCGACGAACACGAATTGCAGAGGTGTCCATGAGCACTCCGCCGGCCATCCACCATCGGAGACAAACTCCGTGAATGTTCCTCGAGACATACGGCGTCACAATTTCACTCGGCTACGACAAAACTAGACGGAGACAAACTCCGTTCAGGGCAGCGATAATAATCGTTGATCACGACTCAGTCATGATTTCACCCAGCAAAAATGAACATAACCAAGCCATAATTTTGATTCAATGAAGAGGTAAGGTTTTAGGATTTATCATGCATTTAGAACGAACTACGCGCTCTGATACCAATGTAGATAAATTCTAAATGCATGAAAGAGGAATTAAATTAAAGCAGTAAAAACTTACAGTGATCTCCCGTAGATCCACAATTGGCAATGGCGAAAACTCGCTGTCGGAAGAGCGATCACAAGATCGGAAAGCCCTCCGCAATTCCACAAACCAAATCCCATCACCTTGGATATTCACCTCTTACTCTCGTCTCCAACACACTCATGATCCTTGGACGCACCCCCTTTATATAGGGAAATAAACCAGGGACATAGTGGACTTTTCCATTATGAGTAGTGGGGAACATGGACCATGTTCCCACATCCCCACTCTCCCCATTTCCAACATTTCCTTCGAGATTTCACAACAGATTTCGGTGTTTGTGACTGGGAATGGGCTAGTTTGGCTTTGTCTTGATGATTTAGTCAAGTTCTTGGCGGTCTCTATAAATATTCTCCATGATGAAGATCTGAGATCAGTAGGATAGAAAACAAATAGCTAGTCAAGTCGATATGCTTGAATTATAATGTTCGATTGGTGGTTTTGGTTGTGAATCGATTTTTCCCTGTGGTGTTTATGTCTCAGCTAGAGATTTTCTATGAAATTCAGATTCCGAATTGGGTTTGCACAAGGTTTTTACTTTGATACGTGATTAAAATGAATTTTGATTGGTTTCTTCTGGTCAATTTGACCTTGGGGTCCAGTCGTCGGTGGCCTCAAATAGCTGTGATAATGTTAAACATGTTCTTTTGTGCAACTGGAGGCTTTGGAACAAACTGTTTGGATTTTTGTAGAGTTAGTTGATGATCTAGCTGCATTCCGTTTGGTTTCCATGAACATTGTTGGAACTAGAATTTGATATGGAATTGCCTCTCAAGATTGTTCCGGTTCTGTGCTGAGGATTTCGATTTTTGTTTTGGTTGTTGTTGTCTTGATGCTGTTCATTTTTGTTCGGTAAAGATTGGAAGAATTGAGAAGGTTATGGGATTTCTTGTGTTGTAGTGCTATACTCAAGCAGGTGTAGATTGTCTTGTTGAAGTGTCGTTCCAAGTGCCAGTGATGATTTCTTTGTTATTGCACTATTGAAATTTAACATAGTTTCTTCATTTAACTATTTAGGAGGTGTACAATTATGGAATGACTAGGGTTGTTGTCCTTATTTTATGCATGAATGGAATTCTTATTCGTTAATTATCCTATGTTATACATGATGTTAGTTAGTGAAAGGAACTTATGAATTATGGTGAATACAGAATGTATGGAATGTATTATTGTTATAAGTATGGTGTGAATTGATTATATCTTTATTATGTGGCTAATTGGATGGGTATGAGCATATGTGGTGACAGTACAGGTTGGGTGACCTGGGATGAGCTCCGGGGAGGGCCCTTCCAAACATGACTGAAACTGTAAATTATGACTGGTACTGTAATTTATGACTGATATTATAATTTTTTGTTAGCTTCAGCTATATGACCGCATGTTCTCTAGGAGCTACCTCTAGGGTCATGGGACTGTTGACTGGCTCTAAAAGTGGTTATCGGATATGTGACATATTCACCCTAATTAGCTACATAGGATCACTTATGCATAGTATATATTTTTCTTTGCTATACCATAATTGGGTTATGTTTTTATTTGGCTTTTAGTGGCCATTTCTACTACTTTATGGATGCCCTCTTATTCATATCGGATTGTGCTTGCTGGGTCGTAGACTCATGATGTCTACATTACAGGTGAGGATGATTCTCAGGATATGACGGAAGGCCCTCAGACGGAGTAGACGAAGAGATGGGATGGACGGATGGTATTGTCCGGTTGTCCAGCAGTGCATATGGGTTTCATCGTGAGAGATTTTTCTTTATTATTCGTAAGAGGGATGGATGTATGGGGATTATTGTTCTTAATCATTAAACTTTGGTTGATGCAGTCAATTTCATTGACACAGATACTGTACTATGGTTATCCATATAACGGTTGATAAGAGAGTAGTTTCAAAAGAAAAAAAAAACATGAGGGATAATCTGGGAATGTTTCACATCAAGTTATGAGTAAAACTATTTTTGGTAGAGGGGAAAGCGATGGAGTTGTTAGAAAAGTGGAACTTTATGCTTTGTGGGCTATGTTACATAAGGTTGATTTTGATTCTGATTTCTATTTTTTGCAAACCTTGGTGAGAGCTAGGAAGGCATCCTCAGGATCGATTATTTTTTGTGGTTTGATTACTCAAGTAGCTATAAATTTGGGTTGCGATCTAGATGATCTAGAGATAATTCATGGTAATAAGATGATCGATATTGATGCATGTCTTGCCATGAAAATGCTTTGTTGGGATGAGAATGACTTTGTTTTTCCTAGGAGAAATGGTTTCCCATTACCCCTTCCTTATCCCGAGCGGACGTCTATTCGTAACCCTGTTAATTGGGTGATCACTAATGTAGATCCTGAGAATGTCCCTTCTTTATCCGGAGACACTGAGCCCCACCTTGAGCCCTCGTCATCTGGACACCCGCAACCTTCCGGATATCCAGAACCTACTAGGTACTCTTTTGCCTATGGTACGGGTCATTCCAATTTTGATTTTTCTAATTTTTGCGCATATCTAGACTCGCTTCATGAGAAGTAGGAGGCCCAACGAGTAATGTTGTAGGGTCGCTTTACTTTATTAGATGATTAGTTTAGAGAGGTGTAAGATCATTTTCAATTTACAAGGAATTTTCAAGGTCAGGTGGCCGAGTTTGTTCAGGATTATGATATTGATCAAGCTAGGATGAGAGAATTCATGCAGGGTATGAGAATTACTAGTCAGCAAGTTGATGGCCTTTATGAATATCATAAGTTCTTGAGTGAGACTTCGGGTTTTCCTAGTTTTTCTATCGGTCGTCCATGTAGACCTCCTCCTCCACCACCACCATATTGATTTCATTGGGATGATGAAAAGTTTAAATCTTGGGGGTGTTTGCAACAACTTGATTTTCTGCACTTTATTTTGATTTTCTTATTTCAGTTTGTATTTATATCTTTCATTTTTCTTATTTTTTTGTATTTTTGATTGTTTTGTTTGTTTGGTTCATTTTTGACTATCACTTGACCGTCTTTTGAAATGTTGTGGCATATTGAGAACATCAATCCTCACTTATATGCTTACTTGTCTAAAAGTAAAATGGTTAGCACGTTTATATCTTGATTCATGATGTTGTAAATGATGCTAGTATATTTAGTATACCTCTTTCCTCTATCTTAAGTAGCATGATGTGAACCTAGTATTGTATGGAGATAAGTTTGAGTTTTAGCTTAACCTTAAGGATCTTACTTTCACTTTACTTCAGCTTGAATAGTTGATATCATTAAAATAGTCATGATTCATCCAATTTATTTAGTACTTGATTTCCATGGTCATTTCTCAAACTTCATTTTGGATACTAGATGATGCTCGAATCATATAAGCTCATTTGGAAAAATCAAAATATACCAACATTTGTGCTTATGTACATCTGTGTTTAAGTGTTGCACCTTGCAATCATTTAGAAAAAAATGGAAAAAATGATGATGAAAAAAAAATGAAAATAAATGATGATGAAAAAAATGAAAAAAAATGATGATGAATAAGGGATATAAAAAATAATTATCGTGAGTGGAAAATAAAAAGTTATCCAATTGAGACCGAGCTAGGTTACTGGGGAAATAGTTGCTATGATTCTCTTGATATCGAGCACGCCTTTGAGATCTTGGGTTGATTGAGAAATATGAACCAAGTGTATGGCAGGTGAGTGCCTATCACCCGAAATATTAGGAACTCAATTGGATGACGACTTGATTAGGACAAAGATTGAAACTTGAAGAGTTTGGGTCACTTATTGCACTATGTACAAGAGACTTATGCTTAGGCCATACTTGAGTTATTTCTATGATCATGCTTATCAATGAAACTTGTAGATAGAGTAATGAAAGTGCATTAGGGAGTGTGATACATTATTGAGCATTGTGTAGCGTTTTGCTTGAGGACAAGCAAAGGTTTAAGTCTGGGGGTGTGATGTGCGTAGATTTTATACACTTGTTTTGCATATTTTGTCACACATTCCTATATTTTACACATGCTTTATCTATGCATTTTCATACTTCTTGCTTTACTTTTAGCATATTTACTCTTCTTTGTTCAGAGATATGCTTTTATGTATTTTCTGTCTACAGGAGTCGAATTTGGAGAGGAAATGATGTTCGTGGCGAATCTAATCAACAAACGAAGGAAGTTAGTGCTGACCATGTGTGCCACACAACCATGTCAAAGGAATAGGAAGGAAAATGACCTTGGCCTTGTGGAGCAGACTGGATGTGTAGCATCAGCAGAAGAGGGGGTTGATATAGCCGTGTGGATTCACACGGCCGTGTCATTTTTGAAGCAGAATCAGAATACGACCGTGTAGATCTACACTGTCGTGCAACCTTTCCAGAGACCAAGCATTGTCAAGCCGTGTGTGCTATACGACCGTGTAGTATTTCCAGAGGCCAAGATTGGCACGGTCATGTGAGCCGTCTAGAGACGAAGCATGGCACGACCGTGTGAATCTCACACAGCCGGTGTGACCCTTACTGAGATCTAAGCAGCTGAGGCTGTGTGAGATCCACACGGCCATGACATGGGTCGTGTGGCACCCAAACTCCTGCTCTATATAAAGAGTTCTTCTCCTTTGAGATGGGGGAGGCTCTCCCGATGGGGGGATCCAATCTTGAGGCTCTTCTCCATTTTTTGGGTTTTGATCCGGCGACCTAAAGGCATTTCCATCCACGATTCGACTCCGGTAGAAAGGATTGGTTCCGAAGATCACTCATTATCTCTAGATAAGCATTTCTTTTCTATCTTCTTGATTTGGATTGAAATATTTATGATCTTCTTGTCTTTGGATCTCTTCCTTTGTTTCATGGGGTAGATCTTCTTATTCTACGATGGAGGTAGTATTTGTGATGTGAATTGATGTAAGATCTCAAGGATTTGCCAACTTCCTATTTCAATGATGTTGTTATGCTTTATACCTATTCAATCTTGTGTGGATTGTTGTGTTTAGATCTAATTACTATTCTTGATTGGATGTTTGTATATCTTGTGGATCTTGTAGAGGTATTCTCTAGATCGTATGACCGAGGGGCGTCGTGATAGGGCTGCCCCGTTAACGGATGTCTTGGAGATCACCTTGAAAGGTGAAGCAAGCATCTACAAAGAAGTGGGATAGATAGATGCATTGCTTTTTATATCTTGATGTGAATTGATTAGTGGTGTATTTCTATGTTGTATGACTGAGAGGCGTCGTGATAGGACTACCCCGCTAACGGACTTCATAGGGATCTTGACTATTTAATTGCTTAAGGTGTAGATATAAATCCCTTGTCGGTGTCTTCTGCAAGAGATAACCGACGACTTCTTACAAATGCATGACAATTGAGGATAGGATTGGAAGATCATATTACATTTATAAGTATCACAAAGAAATCAAATCTCCTAGAACTTTCATAAAACCTAGTCTGCATTTACCTTTCTATTTATATTTTCTAGTTGCTTATTAGTATGTATAAATTCCTTGTTGATTGTTTAGCTAATTCATGTTGAGACATCTTTAGTGGTTATAACCAATCCCTGTGGATTCGATATTCTTTTATTACTAACGACGAAACTGTACACTTGCGGATTGTTACAACAGGGTCCCTGATTAAACAAACCAATGTATCCCCTCTACATGGTGAACAAAATCCTACATCTATATGAATTGAGCTCTCATACATTTCTTCAAATACATATAAGGTACAACACACATAGAACATGACATAAACACTTCATAAAATAAGAAAATGTCCAAATACATAGTTCATACATCCATAACACATCATAACTACTCACTACATCCTAGATTTGGAGAGCTACTCCATTGTGGAGGATTTACAAACAAAAGACAAGAAATTAAGCATTCCACAATCTAAAACAAGAGATAGAGAAGAGAGGAATGCTTATCTATGTGTCACCGGTCTTCTTGCTTGCAATCCTTGCTCTAGAGGTAGACAGATTTGCGAAGATGAAGCTTCTAGTGTTCTCCGAAGGGAGAGAACCCTTCTCTAAGGAATGGGGGCGAACTAGATAAGTGAAAAGGGGAGGAAAACCCCTTTAAAAGGGTTAGGTACGAGCCTAGCAAGGCCCTTGCCATGACCGTGTGGAATCCACATGGCCAAGGTCGACCTCAGCTCTGATATGGTGGCATGGCCATGTGGATTCACATGGCCATGTACTACCTTGTCTCTAGAAAATCCACATGGTCGTATGGAATCCACAAAGCTAGGGCATTCTTCTTCTCTTCTTTAGGGCACGCCCGTGTGGAATCCCCATGGTCGGGTGCTTTCTCCTCTCTAACAAGTGGCACAATCGTGTGGAATCCACATGGCTGGGCCCTTTTTCTTTGTTTGTTCTCTGAGTCACCTACAAGTGTCGTTTTTGCTCCAAAGCGAGTTCTGTCAATCAAAACTATGCAAAGAGAAGATCTCCGAATAAAAGGAGTGGAAATATGTTATTATAATAAAATAGAGTGCAATAAACATAGATTATGCTCATGAAATATAAGTAGATGTGCATTAAAGTATACATAAAAGTGTATATAATCTACGCACAACAATCACAGAGTTAGCATAGAAAATATGATAATATGAAATAGAATGATTTAATAGTATTTAGACTGTACGATCATGACTTTCAGATTTCTAATGAAATCCTAGGTCAGATCGACGTCTACTGTTCCTTCAATAGAGAACATATCCTCACCACTCCTCTAAGAAGAGTTTATCTATTGTCAAACATTTGGTTCTCCAGATCTCTTTTCACTTTTACTCAACATCTGATCTTGACCTTCAGGACTTTTTGTTAGACATCTAGTCCTCAGGCCACCTTCACTTCTACCTGGTGTCCTCGACTCCTAGGACTTCTGTCCGACATTCTTGATCTACCAAGACTTCTGCTCAGTACACTTAACTAGGATTTCTTTCCCAGACCACTCTATTAGGACTTCTTTGCCTAACCTCAATTAGGACTTTCCTACACACTTGTTAAGCTTGTTAGATTACAACACAACTTAACTTTGAATCCTTTGTCAATATCAAAATCAGGTTTGATTGTCTAGTGCTTCCAGCACCAACATTGTTGGGTCTATGTCACTTTAGCATAGGCTTCTATCTTCTTCTTCATGTGCAGGTCCCAGATTTCACATCCCATTGGTACTCCATTTTCGTCAAGAGGTAGTGTGATCCTGGTATAAATGGAAATCCATATATCCACCTGAGTCTAAGGTTGTAAGCAAGTCGAGCTGAGCTTGAGCCAACCTAAGCTCGAGCTTGGTTCGACTCAATTTATATTACCTTGACTCGAGCTTGAGCTCACTCAAACCTATAGAGTTGAGCTCGAGCTCAATATTTAATTATAGACTCAAGCTCAAGCTCAAATATTTTTATTTTATTATTATTTTTTAATAAATAAATTAATATATTGTATATTATAAAAATATATATTATTATTGGCTCGTTTGGCTCGATGAGCCACTAGGCCAATAATAATTTGGCTCAAGGTTAGTTCAATTTATAATCAAGTCTACTTGAGCTCGGTCAACTTTGAGCTCAAGTTGAGTTTTGATCAAGCCATTCGCAAGCAGCTTGGCTCATTTGCACTCCTACCTGAATCTTCAGGTGGAACTCCATGCGACTTTTCCAATAATTGAAGTCATCTCAAGTGAAGGGCTGGGGGCGGGATATACAATAGCCTTCTTACCATTTAGAATCTCTCACATAACGAAAAAAATAACAAAATGTTGACTTGGTCTTGGGTTTAGTAGTGTAGAAAGAATAGAAAATTGTGAAAAAAAGGGCGCAAGTAGTGTTGCACCAATGTAGAGCAATTTCAAAAAATAAAAAAAGTTGTTAGAAGCGGTGATTATGCCTGATCCTGTCTAAGAAGCTTGACAAAACGGAAAGATGGGAGAAAACCACACCTCTGATGAAGGACAATACCTGTGGACTGTGGACTATCGATCCGAGAAACCCAAAGCGGATATGAGAGAATGGACTCACCGAACGCCCTCCTCGTACCAGATCCACAGATGAAAGGAAGGCTCCAGTGAAAAATGCCAAGATCTGGAACTCCGATGACTTCCTGCGCACAAGAGAACCGCCAACACTATCGTCAGTGACCTAAGACCGGGGTGGGAATCCTTGGCTAGGCCCTCCGATGCTCAAGTTAGTGATCTCTCTTGGTGTGGAAGGGAAAAGCAAAAATGAAGATGAACAGTGATTAAAATTAGGGTTTGGAAAGTGGGTTGTGAGTATGATGAGCCTAAGCATACTTGGCCAACGGAGAGGATTCTCCCTTTTATACCACTTCATATAACCTCCGTAGTCATGAAGTGAACCCTGGTTTGTTAGAGTTTGTTATGAAATGAAGACAGTCCTGTACTTACAGAAGATAACTTTTTAAGGAATCTTTTTTGTACCCCAGATGTACCTTCTTTGTCATCTACCACCTGTAGAAGAATCTAGAGTCATTTTTCCTGTTGAAGTAGTCAACCTGTCATACAATCATATGCAATAGATATTTTCATGAGCTATTCATGCACATTCTCGAAATACTTGCTACCCTGGGTGGTGTTGACTTGTATTTTCTTAAGCATGTTATCTCAGTCGATATTGGCCTATATTATGTTATCCCGATCGATATTGGGCTATATTATGTTATCCCAGTTGATACTGGGTTATACCTCCTTAAACTTGTTATCCCGACCGACCTTGGTCTATATCTCCTTAAGCATGTTATCCCGGCTGATATTGGCTTATATTTCATTAGGCTTGTTATCCCGGTCGATATTGGGCTATATTATGTTATCCCAGTCGATACTGGGCTATACCTCCTTAAGCTTATTATCCCGACCGGCCTTGGTCTATATCTCCTTAAGCATGTTATCCCGGCCGATATTGGCTTATATTTCATTAGGCTTGTTATCCCGGCCGATATTGGCCTATATTTCTTTAAGCCTGTTAGCCCGACCGATATTGGTCTATACCTCTTTAAGCTTGTTATCCCGACCGGCCTTAACCTATATTGCTCTAAGCTTGTTATCCTGACTGACCTTGGCCTATACTTTCTTAAGCATGTTACCCCGTCCAGTATACATGCCTGCTTGAATCTGCTATATTTTTTCCCCTTTTCACCGGGGACCTACAAAACCTAACCCATATCAATGCCAATTTTGAATAAATGTTAAAAAATGGGAAAAAAAAAAAAGAGTTTGATTAGTGGTTGCACCAATTTAGAGAGACCCCACTCTAATACCAATTGTTGAATAAAAAAAAGTGCTAGAGGGGGTGAATAGAACACTTTGTACACATTTATAAATTATTCAAAAATCATAAAGTTATGTAGTGGAAATTTAAAGATAAACAATAAAAAACATGATAGTTTTACTTGATTTGCATCCTCATGGCTACTACTCCAAGGCACATGGTCAGTTAGACTACTTTCATTAGGCAATCACCATCAAATTGCTTCTTTGCAAATAATAGATTTGGTAACAAGACTACCAACCTTAGAGTAGAAGGTACAAAGAAAGTGAGAGTAATAATAACAACTACATGTTACCCAAATCTAGTCTCGTTTGAGCTCGTAGTGGTGATATGTCATTGTTGTGTCATTGAATCTTGAGCACAACAAAGTATTGGCATTTCAAAAGCATAACAAAGCTCTTGAGGTGTAAGAAGAATTGATATCAAGGCTGGATCCAGGTGCCTGGATCAACTTAAGGCACCTCCAACAGCCTTTATCCGATCTGAACCTGTCATTGTGATAAGCCTTGGACCAAGGCTCCTAAAAGGGCTCCTAGATATTCGAGCTCTAGATGTGATAGAGGCAGCTAGATCCCATTTTCTTGCTTGCTTTCTTAGTTAGTCTCCTGCATTATAGTGTTAGCATGGCAGATATACATAAATATGAATATGATTGACAGCTCTCCGAGCTATCCGGTCTCAACTTTAGATCTCCCATGAGATCTTAGGTTAGACCGATGCTTACTGCTCTCTTCTAAGAGTGTGTCCTCACCACTCCACTTGAGAGAGTTTTACCTGATGCCAAGTTTGGTCCACCTGACCTACTTGAACTTCCGCTAAGCCTAACCTTGACCCTCAAGACTTTCTACTAGATCTTTAGCTCTCGAGCTGTCTAGACTTTCACCTGGTATCCTCGATCCCTGAGACTTCCCACCCAATGTCCTTGATCTTTTAAAGACTTTTGCCTATTCTCTCTGACCAAGACTTCATTGCCTAGTCACAACTAGGACATCCTTTTCCTAGCCTTAATTAGGACTTCCCTACGAGCTCAATCAACATATTAGAAAATCACCATACTTGAACCTATTACTAAGATTAAAACCTCAAGTTCGATCATATGATGAATCTTGCACCAACATAGCATAGGTATAAAATGCAAATTGACTGACGATAATTCTTCCATGTTAAGACATAGACATTTAGAACATATATCTAAATAATGCCTAGAAAAGTTAATATCATATGGGATTTTTTATTCCCTTGACATGTCAGACTTTGATGTCTACATAGAGTGCGTCGAAGGAAAAATGACTAACAAAAGAAATATGGGGCAAGCGATGAGTAATTGTTAGGATCAAAAGAATTAAGATATCTCCATAATGATATAATATTATCCACTTTGGTCCTAAGTCCTCATGGTTTTATTTTTGGGCTCTACCCAAAAGGCCTCATACCAATAGAGATATCTTTCCCTTATAAGTCTATGATCCTTTCCAAGTGTTTTCAATGTGGAACTTTATTTGCAACCACTACAACCCAACAATCCCCTCATATTATCAAATATGATCCCTTTGACATATTATATGTTTGATTCTCGATCCAACAAACCTACTATGACTTCCTTATCCCTCGGTCCACCTAATCTACTTGGACTTCCTTGCCTAGCCACAACTAGGACTTCTCTATCTGATGTCTAGTCATCTTGATCCAGACATGGGAGCACCCCCACTTCCTTCGTTAGAGATCAATATTCCACCACATGGCTTGATATTCCACTAAATGGCTTGATTAAACTATGACTCTTGTGCACATTCGGCGATTAGTCCTTCTAACAATTTGGACTCTAATATCAATTGTTAGCATCAAAAGAATTAAGATATCTCTATAATGGTATGATATTGTCCACTTTAGGCCAAAGCTCTCATAGTTTTATTTTTTGGATCTACCTGAAAGGTCTCAAACTAATGGAGATATCTTTCTTTTATAAGTCCATGACCCTTTCCATGTATTTTCAATATGGGAATTTGTTTATAACGATTGCAACCCAATAGTAATATTTTAGAGCTAATACATACAAATATCTATGGATTATTTCCTAAGGCATCTTAGAACAGACACACATATTTTATTAGCTTTATAGATGACTATTCATGATTCAAATATTTGTACCTTATTCATGAGAAGTCATAATCTTTAGACGTGTTTAAAATTTTTAAAGCTAAAGTTGAAAATCAACTAGGTAAGAAAATTAAATTTGTAAGGTAAGATCTAATCGTGGTGGTGAATACTATGGTCGGTTTGATGGATTCGGTGAATAACATTCTGAACCTTTTATAAATTACCTTGATGAGTGTGGAATCGTTCCTCAATATACCATGTATGGTACTTCCAATAATAATGGTGTAGTTGAGTGATGTAATCATACCCTAAAAGATATGGTGAGAAGTATGATGATTTTTTCTTCTCTATCGGAGTCTTTGTGGGGTGAGGCACTCAAACTATAGTTTACCTACTTAATAGAGTACCCAGTAAGGCAATGACTATACCCCATACTAGATGTGGATGGATAGGATATCTAACATTAGGCATTTACATGTCTGGAGTTGTCTACCTGAGGCTAGACTTTATAAGTCTAATGAAAGAAACTACACTCAAGAACTGTAAATTGTAATTTTATAAGTTACTCATAAAATTCCAGGGAATATAAATTGTATGACTTCTCCATTAGATTTTTTTGCAAAATGAGAAACATGAAATTTATTGAGGACAATCTGAGAGCTAAGGTTAGGGATATATCATTTGAGGAAAGCGTTGGCAATCTTCCTATGGTTACTACTAATGTAATTAGTAGCGGTGTGGTTCCCATATCCTACATTATGGATATTACACATCTAGTGGAAATTGTAAACTAAAATATTTTCATGTCATCTCTAATGCAATTAGAGGGTCCTTCCACTGAGATTAAGGGTATTGTCTCATATGGATGAGTAGTTACCTCAAGCACCTCAACCACAAGTGCATTTAAGGTGATCCACTAGAGATAAGAGATCTATGGTTTCTCATTATTATATTTATCTCCAAGAGCATGAGTTTGATATAGGGTTAAAAAGTGATCCTATCTCTTTCATAGAAGTCAAAAAAATACTCTAATCTAGAAAGGTGGATTAATGTTATGTAATAAGAGTTGAAGTCTATGGTGAATAATGACGTTTGAGAACTTGTCAAATTGCCCGAAGGTACAAAAGCTATTAGTTATAAATAGATATTTAAAACCTAACAAGATTTAAAAGGCAATGTTGAAAAATATAAAGGTTTCCTTGTTGTTAAGGGATTAATTCAAAAAGAAGACATTGATTACGAGGAGACTTTCTCACTTGTGTCAATAAAAGACTCTCTTAGGGTAATCATAATGCTTGTAGCTCATTTTGATTTGGATCTACATCAAAAGGACGTCAAAATTGTAGTCCTTAATGGTGATATTGATGAAACTATATACATGGTGCAACAAGAAAACTTTGAACCAGAGTTTGAGGATTTAAAGTTCCCTTACTATATAAATTAAAGAAGTCCATTTATAGTTTAAAATAGGAATCCCGTCAATGGGATCAAAATTTTTATTAGGCGGTTAATTCATTTGGCTTTAAGAAGAACCCAGTTGATCAATTCATATATATCAAGTTGAATGGGAGTAAGTTTGTGATACTTGTCCTTTATGTGGATGACATATTGTTCGATAGTAACAAAAAAGGCATGTTATAAGAAATTAAGCCATTTCTATCTAGTAACTTTGAAATGAAAAATCTTGGTGAAACATCTTTTATTTTAGGAATATAGATATATCATGATCATTCTAGATGAATTCTTGGACATTCATAAAAGACCTATATTAAAAAGATGTTTGTATGGTATGACATGTAAAATTGTGCACCTGGTGGCACATATGTGTCCAAAGGTGACAAATTTAGTTTGCAATAGTGTCTACGACTTGAACTTAAAATAAAGGAGATGGAACAATTCCCTTATACATCAGCTATAAGAAGTATCATGTATGTACAGATTTGTATGTGTCCAGATATAGCATACATAGTGGAGATGTTAGGTAGTTATTTAAGTAACACAGGACCAGTTTACTAGAAAGTTGTGAAGAGAGTGATGCAGTATTTGTAGAAAACTAAAGAACACATGCTTATGTATCGAAGATTTGGTCACCTGAAGGTGATTGGATTTTTTTTATTGCGATTCTGTTGGATGCTTCGATAGCATGATGTCCACTTTGCATTATATTTTCATGCTTGCTAGAGGGATTATATGATAAAAAAATCAAGAAGACACTAGTTAATAGCCACTTCTACTATGTAGGGAAATTTATAGCTTGTTACGAAACATCCAATCATGAGATTTGGCTATGGAACTTTATCACAGCATTTGACATGTCATTAAGGATCAACGATGACAATAAAGCTATAGAATTCAATGTCAAGAACAATGACAGTTCATCGAAGTCGAAGTACATCGACATCAAGTTTCTATCGATTAAAAAAAGAGTTCAGATTCATCAAGTGATGAAAGAGGATATCAACACAGATTCCATATTGATAGATCTATTCACCAAGGACTTGGTGCTTAACATATTTCATGTGTATATTGTGGATATAGAGGGTCCTTATTAAAGAAGTACTCGTTTAGTGGGAGTCTGTATTTATTTTGATGCTCTATAATTGTTTATGAACACATGCACTTTGTTTTGTTTTATTTAACATACTTAAGTTCAAAATATTACGTGAATTGTATTTTAATACTCTGAAATAAAGTTATCATAATTTAATACTGTTGTTTAGCATATGGTGTTTATAAATATTATATAGATTCCCTTTGGAATCATAAGGTTTGGATCATGATTTGTTGCTGTAGTTTAGCATAAAGTGTTTGCAAATATAATCAAGCACATCTGGATCATCATAAAAACTAGTTAGAAAATGACATGTACAAATTATATTTCATGTAATTTTAATGTTACACATACACATCTTGATCCATGTCATTAATGATATAATTGGTATTATAATTACTGTTAGGGTTTGTTACGGTCATATTATAGTAACTATGACCTCTCTTTTTTTAGTTGGCACCAAGTGTCCATCTTACACCAACTAATCATGGGGTAACTGAGCCAACCCCATGAAGGTTTTCCATTGTCCATGAAGATAAATTGGAAAGCGATCACAGCAGGTGACCCATCAACTTAGTGTTCTTAGGTCAACTGCCAATTAAGAAAAATTCATCTATTAATTCACTGAAGCTGAGATTCAATCCTTAGAAACTTGGAAAATTGAGAAGGTGCCTTGCCACTGCACCATTGCCTTAGGGAAACTATGACATATTTAGTCCTATTCCAATGAAATTAATGAACTAGATTATTTTACAAGGGTATTCTATATCCATAAAATTTGGCATTATTGTTGATGTCAACCAAAATTTTACTTGTATGTTGTATACATAATGACATGTAGCCCAAGTGGGAGATTATTGAATTTAATCTCTATTTAGTGGGTTAACATGTTCTTTTGTAAGCATATAGATTTGTGTTATTAAGAAACAAATGTGTTATGTGTTCTAATTAATGGTTATTAGATTTGTATTATTGGATGTGGGGTTTATATGTGTAGAACCTGTTAACTTGCACCATTATTAATAATGGGCTAATAACGAATGCAAGTATACCATATATAAGGTTTGGTCCTCATTAATTTAGGAATCCTGATAGATTTCTACGCTTTCCATTAGCAAAGAGATTACAACATCATCTCTCTAGTTCCTTCAGAAGATCAGTGTAAGTACCTCGTGGTAGTTTTGATGTGATCAACCAACTTAAGTTAGGTCTTGTTGTATTTTGATTCTTGTATCTAAGTGTGTAGGAACTTAGGAGTACAAGAAGTAGAGTGAAAGACATAGCTAGCGAGAAGAATGGAACAAGAAAGAGTTGATGGACTTAGTGCGTTCGAGGGACAAGGTGCTACAGAAAAGTATGCTGCCAGACGAAAAGGAAGCATGTGGTATTTTTTAGGGATGAAAAGCCAGAGAGGAAGACTGCTCGAGGAGAAGGCCGAAAGATGAGTTCGGGTGAGACCAATTCTGGATGGCCAAAATCACCCAAGGACCAAAGAAGGTGTTGGACTAGTCAGATGACTAATCTGGGCACCTAGACTACTTGTTCCGAGTGCCCGGACCACCAGGGTGCCTGAATGGGCACCTCAACATTGTGGATTAACTTTTGGGACCACGTTAGCAATGGTTTGGGTGCCCGGAGCGGGTTTGGGTGCCCAGAGCAGGTCCTAGCACCCGAAGGTGGATTGCGTGGAGATAGAGTTTTACCATGCTAGGGGCACCTAGAGAGGGTCCAGGTGCCCTGATCGTGCGACATCAGCAAACGGTCATTTTTGACCAGTGAGCTATAAATAGAGGTCTGGTCTTCTTCATTTTGAATAACACATTTCTGTACATCAAAATCTATTATGTTTTCCATTTCTGAGCTTCATTTTTGTGTATGAGGCTTCTTCACATCCAACATTTTGTTCAAGAAGGAGATGTTTATAGTGAGCTTACTTTCCTTGGAGTAGCAATTTTCTGATTGCAAACCAACTAAAATTGTTTGTCTCTTATTCTTTTAATTCCATTATCTTTTTGTTAAGTGTGTAATTGTTTAAGCCTAATAGTTTGAGAAAGGTATACTTATTTTTATTGTGCAAGGTAATTCACCCCCTCTTGCCGGTTGCATGGAACCTACAATTGGTATCAGAGCATAGCCGCTTTAGAAGGACTAACTGCCGACTGAAGCATAGAAGATGATGGATGGAACAAGTATCTATTGGTGCAATTTGCACTAAACTAATGATCTAACTCAGATTTTGATGAATGATAAGTGGATTAAAGTTAGAGTATTTGTGATCTAACTACTTTACTAAATGTACAGAAGTTGATGGGTGTAACGACCCACCTTCTACTGGCTAAGCTATGAGGCCGATCGTTACATTAATCTGTGCTAAACTATTCCCTGACCATTACTAAATCTAGATGCAGAAGCTGTACTAAATAAAATTTTGCTAAACTATCATCATTTCTTGGTTCTACATGTGCTAAGGGGTGTAATCTAAACTATTCATGACATATATTACATCCCTCAATGGTCAAGGAACTTAACTAAGAGTTTCTTGCTGATATCAGGCCTCCCAATCGATCCACGGATCGATTGGAATGGCAAGATCGATCCAGGTGGCTACTGTATGCAGAAGTCAGGTTGGATCGATCCTGTGATCGATCCAGCACGCTACTGTGCTCGGGCCATTATTCTGGATCGATCGGCTGATTGATCCAGACTGGCCAATCGATCCAGTGATCGATCCCAGAGCCTTCTGTTTGCGACAGAATTTGCTGGATTGATCGGCTGATCGATCTAGAAGCCTACTGTTCGCGGTACGAACTCCCCAATCGATCGGCTGATCGATTGAGAAGCCTCCAATCGATCAACCGATCGATTGGGGTTTCTGATTTCATACCAGAACTCTGATTTCAGCACTGTTTCGTGCCAAATTCATACACGTGAGTTCTAACATGGCAATAAACATACTAACAACATTTAACTGACATTCTAAGCATGATTACTAACAATCTAAACAGGTCTTTCATGATTCATGCATCAAAATAACTAAAAATGCGGAAATAACGTTATATAAAACTAAAGTCTTAGTTTGCTAGTTTCTCCAAGATCTCTACTCCAGGTTCCTTCCACACACATCTTCGTAGCATTGCCCTCCAGCCTCCGCTAGTCCATCTTTCCTTTACCTTTATTTGCAGTATAAGGAAAAGAAAGTATCTGTAAGCTTCCGCTTAGTAAGAAACCATCTACCTAACTAAAACATGCAATCGATGCAAATCATGCTTTGAAAACATGCTATTTGAAAAGACCATACTGAATATGCTAAACATGGCATGGCATACAACACATAGAAATAAAACTGATCATAGCAATAGAACTAATCATAAACTATCATGTTGTATCAACAGAAAACTAAACTGATATAAAACTGAGCTAAGCTAATACTAATCTGATGCTAAAGCTGACTGAACTCACATGACTAATTTGTGATGTTTGAAAACTATATTCATAAGTAGATTAAAATAATAATCAAGCTGCTATTTGGGCCCGGCAATTGTACTTTGCTGTGCGCGCATCCCCAACTAGACCCGGGTTTGCAAGTCCTGAATTTAGTAGGGTTACTAGGTTAGCTGAACCTAGGGACGACTATGGGAGTCCAACCCAATGGATATCTAATCCAGTACAGTGCCACTGAGAAAGTAAAATACTGAACATAAGCTAATAAATTCTTGTCTTGCTTTTACTAGGTTGTCTAAACCCCGAACTAGGTTATCTAAACCTAGAGGCGACTGTGGGAGCCCACCCATTGGACGTCTAGTCCTGTAAAAGCTGTAACAAGACTATATGAGCTGTGAAATGCTCCTATTGCATTTAACTAAGCTATCACAATGCCTAAGTTGCATTTTAGCTGTGCTAGTAATTTAATCGAACACTTGGTATGCGCTAATTCGCATCCTTTGTGCCGAAAAGCTATATACTACTAACTAAATCATGGAATTCACACGAAAGTTACTTATACTACAGGTGAGGGGTTTCTTATCTCCTGTTCGTAATTTCTTACGATTCTAATCGCTAGGTTTCACGGAGGAGAGATCTCTTCGACGATCTTCTCGCGTCTATGAGTTCCTCTCGCGGAGGGGAGCGTCCTCGTGCCCTTGATGTTGCCGGGAGGTGCTCCTAGAACCCTTGGCTTGGTGCGCCGAGAGAGGGAGGGGAAGGAGGAGTGGGTGGCAGCGAGGGTTGAGGAGAAGAGAATCACGATTAAAAATAAAACCCTCACTTAATAATTTCTTATTTATATTAAGTGGTAAATTTCGGCCCAACTTGAATATAAATTTAATTGTTTCCCTTTCCTTTCAGCATGGCCCTGCTGGGTTCACCTGGTTACTAAGGTTCACCATAAGTCATAGAACCCAATAGGTCTCGGGTTCAATTCCCGCGTAGGTTATTTTACGGTTCTATTTGTTTTTGCTACCTTCGCTTCTCTAAAAATTCTATAAAAATATCCTAAAATTCCAGAAAAATCATAGAATATTTCTAAAATAGTTTTGAGAATTTTCGGGTGCTACAATCCCCCATACCTTATAAAAAGTTCATCCTCGAACTTAGAATTGTAACGCCCGCCCTCCCTGCTAACCCTAAGGGGCGGTGCTACGATACTCCATGTACAAATTTTTCTTTTTAAAACAGCGGAAGACTTAAAATAATTTTCTTAGTTTAATAAAAACTTTTCTTTTGTTTTTCTTTTCATCAAATCCGAACTACACTATCACGGCATCCATAACATGATATCAAAATTAGTAGAAACATAACATCAAGTCACACATACGGTACTACAATTCATGATACCAAAGCATAGTTCTTTAAAATTTTTTAAAGCAGGTTCTTATTTGGTTGCCTAGCCACTGCCACACACATCTCCTGGCCTCTCCTGCTCACTAAAACCGAAAATCATCACATGATCAAAGAATGTCTCAACATAAAATGATCTCAACTAGTCATGGCATAACATATCATACTCTTTAAGCATATCATGCAACATAACAAAATCATAACTAGTCATGGCATATCATCTCTTAAAGCATAGCATGAAACATAACATAATCATATCTAATCATGGCATATCATAGTATCATCATAAGGTGGCATGGCATATCAAGCTCTTAAAGCATAGTATGAAATATAACATAATCATATCTAATCATGGCATATCATAAATCATAGCATCATCACAACATGATCATAAGGTATATGCAATATGATTTTGAAAACATGTATCCGAAAAACATGTGTATGGCTCATGATCTTTAAAACCATTTCTTCTTACATATATACTTGAACATAATACCAACATAATCAGGGCCCCGGCTTGTACCACACATAGATAAATCACGTAGATATGCACGCTTCCTAAGTATATCCAAGGTAGCAAGTCTTGAATCATACTAGGAACTAGGTCCGGATCACACAGCCATAGACCTAGGGGCGTATTAAGGAGCCCATCCCTTTATTTTTACTAGCCTGGATCACACAGCCAAAGGCCTAGGGGCTGATTAGGAGCCCACCCTTGGTACAAGCCTTACAAAGTAAGTAGCATGTATAAAAATGCATCATTTAATCACATAGCATATCATAGAAGTATGCATCACTTAGGCATACATTATGTCATAAAAGTATGCATCACTTAGGCATACATCATATCATAAATAGTATGCATCACTTAGGCATACATCATGTCATAAAAAGTATGCATCACTTAGGCATACATCATGTCATAAAAGCATGCATATTTTCACCACATAGCATATCATGAGAGCATGCATATTTTAGGCACATAGCATATCATCAAAGCATGCATATTTCTATCCACATAGCATATCATGAAAGCATGCATATTTTAAGCACATAGCATATCATCAAAGCATGCATATTTCTATCCACATAACATATCATGAAAGCATGCATATTTTAAGCACATAGCATATCATCAAAGCATGCATATTTCTATCCACATAGCATATCATAAAAGCATACATATTTTAAGCACATAGCATATCATCAAAGCATGCATATTTCTATCCACATAGCATATCATGGAAAGTATAAATCACAAGCTTACATGTTTAAGCATAAGGGTGTATCATGTGATTATACTATCATAAAAAACATGGTAACATAGTTAGCTTGGGTTCTAAGCTTCCTAATCCCTTGGGTTCTTATCATGGCCGAACCCCCCCTTAGATCTCAATTTAGGTAAAAACAACCTCCAAGCATGTGGAACCTAAATTATCATCACATCAATTTCATAGGAAGCATTATAAGCATGACTAACTTGGTTTCTAAGTTCTCCAAGTCCCTAAACTTCATGTGGCCAAACCCTATCAGGTGTGAAACAAGGTCCCAAATGTCATGAAAGCATGGAAACCTTAAACCATATTTATAGCATTTTTTTTCCAAGTAACATAGTAAGCAAATTTGAGCTAGTTCCTAAGTTCTTCAAGCCCTTAACATATGCCATGGCCGAAATTTAACAAGTATTCATTAGGGCTAAAAGCAAGCATACAAGCATGTGAACTTGAACTAACATCATGTATAAATTCATAATAAGGCATCATACAATGGGTATGGCCAAAACTTACCCTAGCCTCATTTTAGGTCATTAAACAACATATAGCATGAGAACTTTGGCTTTCTACTTATCATATTTCATGTAGAGTGACATGAGCATATTTAATTTTTGTTCTAGGGTTTCTAGGGCATCTATCCCTTCATGGCCGAAACATACAATGGTCCAATTAGGTCATGGAAAAAATTATACAAGCATGTGACACAATCAACATCTTATCATATTTCCATAAGAAGCATTTTTAACACAATTGGTTTCAATTCTAAGGTCTCTAGGTCATTTAAACCCTACTTGGCCGAGACTCATCAGTAATTAAATTTGCTTCAAATAGCCTAAAAGCATAGGAAGTCATACAAGTTTCATAACATGTATAAAGACAAGCATAATAAACATACATGTGAATTGTGTCTTTAGGCTTCCTAGGTTTCTTTCCTTTTTCTTTTATTTTTCCTCATGGCCGAAACCTACTAATCTCTAAACTAGGTTTTAAGTGGCCTAAAGCATGGAAAACCTAAGTAAGTTTCATGGCAAAAATTACTAAGAACATCATATACAAATTTGGTTCATAAACAAGCTAGGACCCTTGTGATCTTACATGTCATATAACATGTAACTAAATTCTCTATACCCTAATTAAGCATGAGAGAATTAAACAACTTTCATATCTTAATATCACAGAGGTCTTGAGCATGTTAAAATTTTGTTTAAGCTTTTCTAAGCTATCCATCTTATCATGGCCGAAAATCTTAATGAAGAGTTCATGAATTTCTAGCAATATTCGACATGCAATTCTTTAAGAGAACTCTATATTCTATCATATAAACATGGTTACCTAAATTTAAAGGTCTTCCTAACCCTAAGTCTTTTCTTGGCCGAAACATATGAGTGGGTTTCTTTTGGTTCCAAGTAACTTTCAAGCAAGAAAAACCAATAAAAGACCCTTAGTAATTCATGGAGGGAATCTTGTACTAGTTTGGTTAAACAATGATTTCCCTAACCTATTTAAAATATTTTTGGCCGAAATTCTAGGGTTAGGTACTCCTCTGACCAAGCATCATATAGGTATAAAAACATGAAGGAAAACATTCCTACATAGCATAGAAAAATATCATGAAATGAGGACTTGTTTAAACCTTCCTAGATTTGAAAACTCTTCTTTGGCCGAATTTTTCTTAAATTCTATTCTAGGTTTTCTAATCCTCATAAAATCCGAAAAGTACATAAAACTCCTTATACCACAAGTGAGGGGAAGCTTACATCCTTTTCGCTTGTGGATCTAAGGTGTGGTGATGGAAGAAGTAGCCTCTTCTTCTAGTTCCCTTCCCTTGATTCCCTTGCTAAGTCCTCCTTGTATCTTAGGCTTTCTTAGGAGAAAACCTTGGCTTGGGGCCGAAGATGGAGGAGAGGGGACTGAGGGTTCGGTGAGGGAGAGGGAGGATGAGGGAAAATGAGAGAAAAATAGAATTTTCCCTTTACATCATCTTTTTTTTTTATATTAAGGGGGAAGAGGTAGCAAAATTGGTTTTTGCTTTCCTTCTCCTTTAACCCATTTTCTATTTTCTTTTATTTATTTTATTTTCTAATTTACTCTCATCATTTATGATGAGAACAATGGGGAATGAATCCCCTTCATTCTCCATTTAATGTCACGGCAAGAGAGGGAAAAGAGAGAGAAAGGGAGGAAGGCAAGTTGTCTTTCTCTTGCTCTTTTCTTGCTTTCTCTTTTTAGATCTTTACTCCTATCTTTATCATGCATTCCCTTTCCTTGCTATCAATATCTTCTCTCTATCCCAATTGGTTTCTACTAATTAATTCTATAAATTATAATATAAGAGGTTCAAGGTTCAATCCTTGACTACTCCCTATTTTTATTTCTTTTTATTTCTTTTTGGTTCAACATTCTACTAATATTTTTCTAAGGCAAATTCATCATTCTCTTATTTATCTTAAAAGCTTAGTGGGTGTTACAAGAATAACTCTGGGTACTTCTGTCTCATGCTGGCTTCTGTCTCCCATGTTGCCTCTTCTGCTGTGTGACTTTGCCAAATGACTTTTACTAATGGTACCTCCTTGTTCCGCAATTTCTTAACTGCTCGGTCTATTATCTGAATAGGCCGACTATCATAGCTGAGGTCTTCGCGGACTTGTACCAGCTGGGGCTCAATCACCTGGGTGGTATCTGGGATATGCTTCTTCAGCATAGAGACATGAAATACGTTGTGGACAGCTGACATTTCCTGGGGTAGCTCTAACTCATATGCTACCTTGCCCACTCTTTTGCTGATAAGGTATGGTCCCACATATCTGGGGCTTAGTTTGCCCTTCTTCCCAAAACGCATTACTCCCTTCATGGGAGCTACTCTGAGGAATACTGAATCCCCAACTGAGAACTCTAAAGGTCTGCGCCGTGTATCAGCATAGCTTTTCTGGCGGCTCTAAGCTGTCTCTATCCTCTGGCGGATCTAATGTATAGCTGCTCTGGTATCTGCTACTAGATCTGTCTGAAGCTCTAGTTCTTTCTGTTCACCACTCTCATACCAGCAGATTGGAGATCTACACCTCTGCCCGTAGAGAGCCTCGTAAGGTGCCATACCGATAGTGGCCTGATAGCTGTTGTTGTATGTAAATTCTGCTAAACTCAGGTATTTGCACCAACTTCCTTTGAAATCTAGGGCACATGCTCGGAGCATATCTTCAAGTACCTGATTTACCTGCTCCGTCTGTCCATCTGTCTGAGAATGGAAAGCTGTGCTGAACTTTAACTTCGTGCCCAAAGCTGACTGTACACACTCCCAGAAGTGTGATGTGAACCTACTGTCTCTGTCTGATATAATGGTTCGTGGGACTCCATGTAGTCTAACGATCTCCCTGAGATACAACTGTGCTAGCTGTTCCATGGAGTAGGATATCCTGATAGCTAAGAAGTGGGCTGATTTAGTCAACCTGTCGACTATTACCCAGATGGTATCAAAATCATTCGTGGTTCTGGGTAGTCCCACTATGAATCCATGGAAATGTCTTCCCACTTCCATTCGGGTATCTGTATGGGCTGCAAGACTCCTCCTGGTCTCTGATGTTCTGCCTTAACCCTCTGACAGGTTAGCAGATGCTGACATATCGAGCGATGTCTCTCTTCATCCCAGGCCACCAAAAACGTTTCTTCAAGTCTTGGTACATTTTGGTGGAGCCAGGATGCATCGCATAAGGAGTCTTGTGAGCCTCATCTAAAATCTTTCTGCGTAGTTCCTCCTGATCTGGAATGCATAATCTGTCACCAAAGTATAATACCCCGCTATCTGATATTCTGAACTCTCCACCTTCTGATTCTGCTATCCCTTGCTTAATTTTCTGAATTTCAGGATCCTGTTCCTGAGCTGTCTGAAGATCACCAAGCAAGGTAGACTCTAACGTCATAGTAGAGAGCTGTCCAACTATGAGTTCAAGATTAAAGTCTGTGATCTCTTTCTGTAGGGGCGGTGACATGGCTGCTAAAGATAACAAGGTAGCACTGGACTTTCTGCTAAGTGCATCTGCTACCCTATTTGCTTTTCCTGGGTGGTAGAGGATGTCTATATCGTAGTCCTTGACCAGCTCTAACCATCTGCGCTGTCGCATATTCAGATCCTTCTGAGTGAAGAAGTACTTCAGACTCTGATGATCTGTATATACTCTGCACTGAGCTCCATACAAGTAATGTCTCCAAATTTTGAGAGCGAACACCACTGCTGCAAGTTCAAGGTCATGGGTAGGATAGTTCTTCTTATAATCCTTGAGTTGTCTGGAGGCGTAGGCGATTACCTTGCCATCTTGCATCAGCACTGCTCCTAGTCCCAACTTAGAGGCATCACTATATATATCAAAGCTATCTGGGTTCTCTGGTAGAGTCAAAATAGGTGCACTGGTCAATCTCCTCTTTAGCTCGCTAAAGCTGATCCACTGAAATTTTCTGTTCTTCCTGGTGAGAGCTGTCAGTGGGGAGGCTATCCTGGAGAAGTCCTCTACGAATTTTCTGTAGTAACCTGCTAATCCCAGAAAGCTTCTGATCTCACTAGCATTCTTGGGTCTTTTCTAGTTACTCACAGCTTCTATCTTACTGGGGTCTACCATGATACCATCCTTTGAGATGATGTGACCCAGGAAGGACACCTGATCTAACCAAAATTCACATTTTGTGAATTTGGCGTACAGCTGGTTCTGCTGAAGGGCCTGCAATACTGCTATCAGGTGCTCTGCATGTTCTTCCTGAGTTCTTGAATAGATAAGAATGTCATCGATGAACACGATAACGAACTTATCTAAGTATTCTCTGAATACCCTGTTCATGAGGTCCATGAAAGTAGCTGGAGCATTTGTCATGCCAAAGGGCATGACTACGAACTCGTAATGTCCGTATCTGGTTCTGAATGCTGTCTTGGGTATATCCCCTTCCTTGACTTTCACCTGATGATAACCTGATCTGAGGTCTATCTTAGAGAACACTGCTGCTCCCTTTAGCTGATCGAACAGGTCATCTATTCTGGGAAGAGGATACCTGTTCTTGATCGTGACTTGATTCAGTGCCTGGTAATCTATACATAGGCGCATGCTCCCGTCCTTCTTCTTCACGAACAATACAGGCGCTCCCCATGGTGAGTGACTCGGACGTATGAAGCCCTTGTCAAGCAGCTCCTATAGTTGCTCATGAAGTTCTTTCAGTTCTGCTGGAGCCATGCAGTAAGGTGCTTTGGAAATAGGATTTGTACCTGGAATGAGCTCTATTTCGAATTTGATCTCCCTGTCTGGTGCTAGGCCTGGTAACTCTTCAGGGAAGACTGCTGGGTAGTCACGTATGACTCGGACCTCTTCTAGCTGTCAGTCCTTGTCCTGACCGGTACTGACTACATGTGCTAAAAATCCTGTACATCCTGAATCCATTAATCTCTATGCTTTCATATCGGAGAGAAACTTTTTGGCCTTTCTGTTGGGTTCTCCGACGAACTCGAACTGTGCTTCTACTTCAGGTTGGAATACAACTTTCTGCTTACGGCATTCTATTGAGGCACCGTATTTAATCAGGAAGTCCATTCCAAGGATGATATCATAATCAGTCATATCTAGCACTATCAGATCACAAAAGAGTTCTCTGTCTGCTATAATGACTGGCACTGCCCGAAGCCAGTGCGTGGACGCCATAATTTCTCCCGAACGTAATGTCGTCAGAAACTGACTACTGAGTACCTCTGGGGGTATCGCTAACTTTTTGAAAAACGTCCTGGATATATATGAATGGGTTGCCCCAGTATCGAATAAGACAGTTGTACTTTGCTGTAAAATACTAATATGACCTGTAACAACTATCGAGGCATTCGCTACGTCTTCTCTGGTCAGGGAGTAGATCCTTGCATTTGTCGCGACTGAGGGGGCTTCCAGTCTGCCTTGGCTGATGGATGGACCGTCTAAAGCTGCCTGCATCTGGCGTAACTGGGCTGGCTGGCCTCCATGCTGAATCGGCTATGGCTGAGGAAAACCGGTCTTGTTCGGGCACTGCTTAGCCATATGCCCCTCTTGTCCACATTCGAAGCATCCCCGTGTGCCCTTGCGACAAACTCCTGGGTGGAATCTCCCACAAGTAGAACACTTGGGATAGCTGGGTTGTTTACAAGCTGGTCCTCCTTTTGGATAACTCCCTGGTTTGCGTTTGTTGCTGGAGTTCCCTTTCCAATTTGAGCCGTGGGTGCTGTGGCCCTGGGGTTTCTGAGTACCCGAGCCTCCCTAACCTTAGGACTCTGAGAGGACTTGCTTCTGCTGTCTAATATTGTTCTGGTAGTGCTCGGTGGTCAAAGCACTGCTTACTAGTTCTTCAGTGGTTTGCGGCCTATGGACGCCGCTGGTCACGTTCATTGCTATTTCTGGCCTTAACATCTTGAGCATCAGCCGGACTCGTTCTCTTTCAGTGCTGACTAGTTCGGGGCATAGACGAGCCAGTCTGTTGAATTTCCTCACGGCCTCCTCGATTGAAAGGTTGTCCTGACGAAATTCAGTGAACTCGTCGTAGTGGCGGTTTGTGACCCGCATGTGAAAGAACTCCTCGAAGAATTCCTTCTCGAAGTCAGCCCATGTCATCTGGTTCACTGGGCGCTTCGCTTTAATTTTCTCCCACCACATGCGTGCATCCCCTGTCAAGCAGAAGGAGGCACACTTCACCTTCTCATGTTCTGGCCAGTCCAGAAGCTCCATCGTACTCTCCAGTGTTTTGAACCAGGCCTGAGCATCCCATGGTTCACTGGTGCCTGAGAAGTTCTCTGGCTTAACTCTCTGCCACTGGATCAGATAGGCTTCTCCCCTTGCCCCTACTGCTGGGGCTACGGGTGCTGTAGGTTGGACAGGTGGAACCTCTATCACCACTGGGGTTGCTAAATTGGGTTCTGGGGTGACAGTGGGAGTGTTCTGCTGATTATCCCTAAGGGTGGCTATCTCTTGTTGCTGTTCAGCTAGTTGCTTCTGTAACTGAGCCACTACTGCTGTAAGGTCTGGAGGAGGCACTGAACTGCCTGCCTCATGCTGGGGCTCAGTAGCTGGTGCCCTTCTAGCTGGGCGTCCTCGTGCCATTTTCTAAAGAATAGAGGACATACATAACTAACATAATCATATTGCATAACTATTGCCATCATGTTTAATTAGCTACCATAATCACACTAGAGGCTATCATACATAAGCATGCTTTAATTATCTATAAACATGAAAGCAAAACATAAATGAAGTGAGAGATGTTCTTACTTGGAAGCTGCAGGTTCAATGTTGATGTGTGTGTAGGAAGTATGGAACTTTGCTCTGAGACCACTTTGTAACGACCCACCTTCTACTGGCTAAGCTGTGAGGCCGATCGTTACATTAATTTGTGCTAAACTATTCCCTGACCATTACTAAATCTAGATGCGGAAGCTGTACTAAATAAAATTTTGCTAAACTATCATCATTTCTTGGTTCTACATGTGCTAAGGGGTGTAATCTAAACTATTCATGACATATATTACATCCCCCAATGGTCAAGGAACTTAACTAAGAGTTTCTTGCTGATATCAGGCCTCCCAATCGATCCACGGATCGATTGGAATGGCCAGATCGATCCATTGATCGATCCAGGTGGCTACTGTATGTGGAAGTCAGGTTGGATCGATCCAGAATATTGGCCCGAGCACAGTAGCGTGCTGGATCGATCACTGGATCGATCCAACCTGACTTCCGCATACAGTAGCCACCTGGATCTATCAATGGATCGATCTGGCCATTCCAATCGATCCGTGGATCGATTGGGAGGCCTGATATCAGCAAGAAACTCTTAGTTAAGTTCCTTGACCATTGGGGGATGTAATATATGTCATGAATAGTTTAGATTACACCCCTTAGCACATGTAGAACCAAGAAATGATGATAGTTTAGCAAAATTTTATTTAGTACAGCTTTCGCATCTAGATTTAGTAATGGTCAGGGAATAGTTTAGCACAGATTAATGTAACGATCGGCCTCACAGCTTAGCCAGTAGAAGGTGGGTCGTTACAATGGGTCAGAAGGACATGACACCAGGATAAAATCCAACTAGGTCCGTAGGACTTGATAACTAGTGCGAAGTTCAGATAGGTATGCGGGACCTGGCAATCGGCCGAAGTCCAGTTAGGTCTATGGACCTGACAATTGGCGAGAAGACTTGGTGGATCAAAGATAAGTCAAGTGACTGCAGTTGGTAAGTGGAGGTAAGCAACTGGAGGAGAGATCCAGTGAGGACACATTCTCGGTTGAGGGAATAGTAGGTTAACCAGATTTTAGTCTCAGGAAAATAGGATATAATTACTACTACTATTCTACTATATTATACTAACTTTATTTTATAGGATAAATATATTTTTTCCCTAGACTAACTCTTTTTACAGGAAAAGAAGTTGCTAAAAAAGAGAGTCCGGGCACCCGGAGTTCAAGCGCCAGGACCAGCTTTGCTCGAGTATCCTACTAGGCACTCGGGCAGTCCAGGCACCCGGACCAGAAAAGTTATTCAAAAGTTGAGTTGGAGCATGATGACTGGCTGAACCCATGCCGATGGTCCAAACGTCCGAAAGTGGATAAACTTAATGGATCAAGTTTCGAAGAGAGATTACCATGTCAGCAATGGTCCAGGTACTCGGAGGGGTTCTAGGCACACAGTGTGAAGACTCAATTTTAGAGATGATGATGGGCACTAGTGGAGATACCTTTTCAGGTTAAGTTACGTTCGACTCCTAGAAATCTTAACACCATAAAATTGAACCCAAGTTTATGATTACTTTGTGTCATGTGTAGGTTTAGATCTTAGGAATTTCGGATGTTGGGTCTAGTTACTCATATGTTTCTTTTATGCTCTTCATCATGATAATTTAATGAGTCACATGTTAATTTTATGTGTTTTTAAATTTTTATTCTAGTTATATCTATGTTTTTCTTGCTTTCTAACAAGATGACTTAGTGAGTCATATGTTAAAATATTATGCCTATGTTTCTTTTGGTTTTATCATGATAACATAATAAGTCATGTGTTAATCCTTTTATGTAACTTGGACTTGTTCTAGCTATGCCTATATTTCATGTGCTAAGTTGTAATGGTATGGTGACCTTTCACCTAGCCTTTTTAATGGATGACTTTTCATCTAGCCATGACCTTTCACCTAGCCTTTTTAATGGATGACTTTTCATCTAGCCATGACCCTTCATCTAGCCATGACCTTTCATCTAGTTTTTTTAATGAATGACCCACCATCTAACCATGGTTGGCCTATAAATAGCCAAGGCATTGTCTCCCAAAGGCACACTTAAATCCTTTGAAAAATGTCTTGTCCAAGTGCTGCAGAAATTCATCCAAACCTCATCCACATTTCATGCAAGTTTCTGGCCAAGTTTCGATTAACAATTGCATGTTCAAGTCTCGTAAAATTTCTATCCAAAACCAAAGAAGTTTCTGACCAAGTAAGTGGGCTTTTCGTTTCAAGTATAGCTGCGGACTATGTTTACATTTTATCATTTTATCTTGCAAATTCATTTCTTTTTATTCCAAGATGCACTGTTGTGACCGAAGTTAGATATGTCAGAATGTATACTAAAAGCCAAGCTTTTTGTATAAACATTTACTTAGAAATAAGAATCATATTGGTCAAATATCTACATTTATAAGTTAAGTGTAGTTGTTCGATTAATTTATATTGTAGATAATATGGTGTGTGATGTCATACACAGAAGATCATGTTATCAATTCCTTATAAATTACAAACAGTAACTCATGACTGAGATGGAAAGGAACAAACCATTGGAATAGTCGTAGTGTAATAAGATATTAGTTTATCTTGACTGATAAATTACACAAGAACACTCTGAGTGTATTGAGCAGGACCATTTAAGGTAAGTTCTTTTTATACTAACTTAATAAAAAAATAAGACCTTAGTTATTATGGAAGTGTGTGCTCTTAATCCTAATATAATAACAAGCATATATATTTAGTATTTATTTCTTTGACTTATCAAAGGGTGAGATTTAGCTCGATAAATCAATAGGCCCGATAAGTTGGGAAATGATATTACTTATAGTGTGTGTTGTTGATTATAGAAGGAAACTGTGTCCTAGTAATCTAGGTTGATAATATCCTCAAGAGGAGCTCATAAGGATTGTCATGTTAAACCCTGCAGGTGGACTTAGTCCAACATGACGATAAGGTTGAGTGGTACTACTCTTAGACTAAGATATTAATTAAAGTGAGTTGTCAGTAACTCAATTAATTAGTGGACATCCGACATCTTAAACACAGGGAGATTAACACACTCATGATAAGAAGGAGCCCAAAATGTAATTTGGGATTGGTGCGGTAGTTCAATAATAATTCTTTAGTGGAATGAATTATTATTGCTGAAATTATGTTGGGTGTTCGGGGTGAACACGGGAAGCTTAATTTCATCGGGAGAACAAAACCAATTCCTCCTCTCGGTCCCTATCGTAGCCTCTTGAATATACAGAATTATACCCACCTTCCTACCTATCTTAATGGGGTTGGCCAAGCTAGCTTGGAGCCCAAGCTAGGGTCGGCCAAGACCAAAAGGATGAGCCAGTAGGTGGCCGACTAATGCTTCGAGCCCAAGCATAAGTGGCCGACCCTAATCAAATTAAAAGGGTTTTAATTTTTAAAATTTTTCTTATGTGGATTCCATGGTTTAAAAAGAGAGCTTAAAATTTAAATCTTTCCTTTTTATAGCTTTCTACAAAAGATTAAGAAAAGATATGATATCTTTCCTTATTTGTAGATTGAAAGGAATATTTTAATTTTGAGAAAACTTTCCTTTTTTGTAACCATGTTCATGATTTAAAATAGAGTTTTAAAATTATAAATTTTTCCTTTTATAAGTTTCTACAAAGGATTAAGAACAGATTTGATATCTTTCCTTATTTATAAATTGAAAGGAGATTTTAATTTTAAAGATAACTTTCCTTTTTGGAAATCATCCACATGTTTAAAAGAAAGATTTTAATTTATAAAATTTCCTTTTATAACCAACCATGAAGGGAAAAATTAATAGAGAAATATTTATTTAAAATTTCCGGAAACAAATTAGGAAGTTTTAATTCTTGTGTTATTAAAACTTTCCTTGTTTGGAGCTATGAGGTGGCCGACCATTATAATTAAGAAAAGGAAATTGGTTTTAATCAATTAAATTTTCCTTTTCATGGCAAAGAAAATAAGGAAGGTTTTATTTAAATTTTTCTTATTTGCCAAGACCAAGGATTATAAAAGAGGAGATAGGGGTGCCTTCATGGGTGCTAACTCTATTCTATTTTCCTCCCTCTCTTCCTTGGTGGTGGCCGGCCCTAGAGCTTCTTCTTCTCCTCTTCTCTTCTTCTTTAGTGGCCGGTTTCATCCCTCTCTTGGAGCTCTTGTTGGTGGCCGGTTGTAGCTAGGAGAAGAAGGAGAGAAAGGAGGCTTTGTATCTTGCATCCCTTGGAGCTTGGTGGTGGTGGCCGAACCTCTACATCCTTGGAGGAGTCTTGGTAGCCAAAACTTGGTGAGGAAGAAGAAGGGCTTGAGTGGTTCTCATCTCGGTAGATCGTTACCCACACAACGTCTGATATAAGAAGAGGAATACGGTAGAAGATCAAGAGGTCGTTGTATACAAAGAAAGGTATAACTAGTAATTATTTTCCGCATCATGCTAGTTTTTCTTTGTATGAATTACAAACACAAGAGGCATATGATTCTAGATTTTCGGATTAGATATTTGAAGTTGTGTTTCTTTTGTTTTATTTTTCGAATTTGTGATTCGATTGTTCCTTTTGGTTAAACCTAGAGTTATATAAGGAAATTAAATAGTAGATTTCTTTAAAAGGCTTTGTTTAGGCGGTGGTGGATGATCCCATACCCAAGAAAGCCTAGTGCCTCGCCATGCAGTCCTGGAAGCAAATTTTAGAAATTAATATTTAATTGAATTTATAACATAGATGGATTTGGATCAATAATGTTAAGCATCATTTGCGATCCAAGTCTAAACCATTAAGAAGAGATAAGTTAAATTTGGAATCTATAATGTTAAGTTCCGTTTGCGATTCTGAATTTAATTTCTAAAGAACACAATAGGTTGTTAGGAAAGGTTTGACACTTGTACAAAAATTTTGTATAGTGGAACCGGTACGATCTTCCTAGAACCAACCAACAATTGGTATCAGAGCTAGGGTTTGCCTCTGTGTGTTTTGGTTTTCAGTTTAATTATGCACTTGTCATACATAATTTAGGCAAGATAATAGTAGGATATGCTAACTCTGTGGTTGCAGGCTCCAACTATTATGGTTTATGGTTATTGTGTGTGATTGGACTCTTGGACATGTCAAGGGACATTTTATTGTGTGTGCATGATTGTATTTAACTAATACAACAGGAGCTGTATTAGCCCTAAGATTTTATATTTATGTTCGATCTAAACTTGATATACATTCCCTCGTGGAATATAGGATCGATGTATGTAAAATTTTATTTTTTATGTCGCGGATCGTATCCTTGTGAGGCGTGGTGCTATTGGAGGACTAGAGGCGCAGTGGAAAAGGAAGCTCGATGGACCCGACGACATGAACCCTAGGGCTGACAGCACGTGAAGGACAGTGATGGAAAAGGCCATAATAGTTGGAAAATTAATTTTCATATTTATTGCTTTTATTTACTGTGATGTGTGTGATGTGTACTTGCTAGGTTAAAATTCCTCACCTTAAATAACTAAGTGGGAGAGGGATTTTTAAATAAATTCCATGGTCTCGATTACTGGTTTGTAAGTGATGCAAACAAACTTGCGCGTTGGCTCTGATTGCCTTCCTCCATATCGGATAAGTTTGTTTGTGGATCACTTGATCAAACTTCCATTTTGGATGACTATAGAAAATCAATTAGGAGCGTGTGATCTTCCCCATCGGAAGGGGCACAATCTTAATTAATGGACTAAGTGTCATGTAATGGTATACACTTAGGCACATCTAATAGTATCCTCCCCATCGAAGTCACTGCTATTATTTGTGTGAACAAAGGAAAACTAACTATTAATTTGTCATAAAGATAGGTTGACAAGATAATAAAATTAAAACCCCCTCTTACAAATGTTGAGGATTTGTATACATCCACACTATCATATTATACAAAATTCACGGTGTTTGAGGTAATTTTATTTGTCATAAAGAGAGATTTATAAGGTTATTAATGGGTAAAACCCTCCTCTTACAAATGTTTGATTTTGTATATATCCACACTATCGTGGCATGCAAAATTCACGGTGTTTGAGGTGTTGGTGAATTTAAATAATATTATTTTGAGGAATCAATATTATTTTAAATTCAAAGTTTTGACCAAATATTTGATCAAAGATAGACCAACTATTAATTTTATTTGTCATAAAGTTAGGTTGACGAGATAACAAAATTAATGGATAAAATCTCCTCTTTGATTTTGTATACGTCCACACTATCATGACATACAAAATTCACGGGGATTTTAAAGTGTTGGTCTTGACCAAATATTTTTGTGATTCTTAGGATTTCAAATGTTTGTCAATCCCCTAGTTGTTATACTATAGAATAGACTTAGTTGTTCCAATTATAATGATTGGAAATAAGACTTGGACTTAAAGATGGACTGTCCTCTCAGAACTAAGAACAATATAGGTGTATTTTATTCGTTAGCTGTTGAAACATGTTTAGTGATGTTATCTACCTATACCTGGTGTGTAGATACGAGGAGCCACTGATCATGTCTGCAATTCATTGCAGGGTTCCAGGAAACTCGACAACTATTTGAAAGGGAAAACATCGTCTACATGGGCACTACTGCAAATATAGCAATTGTTGCAGTGGAAGATGTTTATCCTCTGATAGGAATAGAATATGAATTTTGAGAAATTGTCTTTATGTACCAAGTTTAGAAAGAATTTGATTTCAATTTCTGAACTATCAAAGAACTTGATATTCTGTCTCTTTTGATAACAAAGTTGTTATGAAGAAAAAGAAGAAAGTTATCTGTTCTGGAACGTTGGTTGGCAATTTATTCTAAATCCAAAATCTCCCAAAATGCAACAAATAGAAATTAATAACACATCTTCTAATTTTAATAAGAGAAAGCAACCTTTGGAAATAAACCAAACATATCTTTGGCATCTAAGGCTAGGTCATATTAATTTGATGAGTAGGATTTAAAGGTTAAATAGCCGATGAACTTTTGGGTTCATTGGTAGTGAAAAACTTTCCAACCTACGAGTCTTACTTGGAAGGGAAAATAACCAAGAGAGCTTTTAAAACTAAGGGGTAAAGAGCCAAAGATGTGTTGGAACTAGTTCATTCTAATTTGTGTAGACTTATGACTATCCAGGCAAGAGGTGGTTTCGAATATTTCATCTATTTTATAGACGACTATTCGAGATACGGGTACATTTACTTGATGCGCCGCAAGTCTAAGTGATTTGATAAGTTCAAAGAGTACTAGGCAAATGTGGAGTGACGTCAAGGTAAAAGTATCATGACACTACGGTGAGATCGTAGTAGCGAGTACCTCTTGGGAGAGTTTAGGAGTCACTTATCAGAAGTCGGGATTCAATCCCAACTAATTGCACCTGGTACACCCCAACAGAATGGTGTAGTAGAATGAAGGAATATGACTCTTATGAAAATAGTTAGATCAATGATGAGTTATTCAGAATTACCAAATTCATTTTGAGGATATACTCTGGAAACGAAAGTGAACATAGTACCTTCTAAAGTCAGAACCCTCTACTCCCATAGAATTGTAGAATGGGCGTAAGCCTAGTCTAAAACATATTCAGATTTGGGGTAGTCCAGCACATGTGTTGTAGGGAGACACTAATAAGTTGGACAGGAGTTCACTTGTTTGTGGGTTATCCCAGAGAAATGAAAGAAGGTTTATAGTCCTAAAAATCAAAAGGTCATTGTAAGTATAAATGTCCGATTTTTAGATGAGGACTATGTAATGAACCACAAGCCCATAAGTAAATTTGTTCTTAAAATAATAAAGGACACGTCTAATTTAATACCAATAGTACAAGATGAAGTACCATAAGAAACTGCAACACGTGTCACAAATGATACACAGTTACAGACAGTGCCTCATCGTAGTGGGAGGGTTGTTAGGCAACATGAAATATTCATGTTTTGGGAGAGTCTTTGGACTTGATACTTGGTGAACATGAACCTGATCCCTGGACATATGATGAAGCACTCCAAGATAAGGATGCAACATCTTGGCAAAGAGCAATGAATACAGAATTAGAATATATGTATTCTAATAATGTCTGGGAGCTTGTAGAATAATCAAATGGTGTAAAAGTCATGAGGTCCACAATAGAAAAAGAAGGACAGACGGGAAGCCTTTCAAAGCAAGGCTTGCTGAAAAAGGGAAACTTTTTACCGATAGCCATGCTTAAGTCTATCTGAATTCTTTTATTTATTATTGCTCATATGGATTCTGAGATTTGGCAAGTAGATGTCAAGACAGCTTTCCTTAAAGGAAGTCTTGAAAGCATCTATATGAAGCAACCGGAGGGGTTCATTGCAAAGGGCAAAGAACATCATGTATGTAAGCTCAATCGGTCTATAGACTGAATAAAAACTTCAAGGTCTTGGAAAAATTCGGTTTAATAAAGTAATCCAGACCTATGGATTTATTCAGTGACCGGAAGAGTCTTGTGTAGACAAGAACTGTGATGAAAACGTGGTGGTATTTCTTGTACTATATGTAGATGACATTTTTGATAGTTGGAAACAATATCAAAGTGTTGTCGGAAGTAAGGGTATGGTTGTCCAAGCAATTTTATATGAAGGACTTGGGAAAATATGCACACATTCTTGGGATCAAAGGGATCGCAAGAAAAGAATATTGTGTTTATCCCAAGCTTCATATAACGATACAATCCTAGCTCATTTTAGCATGCAAGACTCCAAGAAAGGTTTTTCTACCTTTTTGGCATGGAGTATCTTTATCAAAAGAGATGTCTTCGAAGACATCAAAAGAGATAGAAGAAATAAAGGTAGTTCCTTATGTTTCGGCTATCGGAAGCCTAATGTATGCTATGAACGAGATAGGATATCTGCTTTGCCATGGGCATGGTTAGCAGATATCAAAAGTAACCTTGGACAGGGACATTGGACTGCTGTAAAGCATATATTAAAATACCTGAGAAGGACTAGAGATTATATGCTGGCTTATCAAGCAGATAATTTGCTCCCTGTGGGTTACACGGATTCTAACTTCCAATCAGATAGGGATAATAGAAAGTCAACCTCGGGGTTTTGTGTTTTCTTTAGGAAGTAAAGCCATAACTATAGAGGAGTGTTAAGCATAGGTGCTTTATCAGACTCCACTATGGAAGCTAAGTATGTGGCAGCCTTTGAAGCAGCTATAGAAGTTATATGGCTTAGAAACTTCATGATGAACATAGACATGATTTCTGGTTTGCCCAAAATTATTACAATTTATTGTAATAATAGTGGTGCAGTAGAAAACTCGAAGAAACCATAAGTTCATAAGGCAAGTAAACACAATAGAGCGCAAGTATCACCCAATACGAGACATCGTATAATGAGAAGAAGTTGTTGCCACCTAGATTGCATTAGGTGATAACCTCGGAGATCTTTTCACTAAGGCCCTTAAGGCAAGAGCTTTTGATGGACATGTTGAAGATATGAGAATCAGATGTATGGCAAGATATATGACAGCATAGTCTTTTAGTATAAGTGGGAGTTTGTTGGAATGTATACTAAAAGCCTAACTTTTTGTATAAACATTTACTTAGAAATAAGAATCATATGGGTCAAATATTTACATTTATAAGTTAAGTGTAGTTGTTCGATTAATTTATATTGTAGATGTAAAATACGGTACCTAAATAATATTTAAATAATAAGGTTATTTGTCAAATAATCTAATTAGAATTTTTAGGAAATTTTAGAAATTTTCTGAGAATTTTTCGGAGCTTGTATGACATAGATTAAGGGGATAAATTATTAGGCCAGGATAAAGTCTGTTTAAGCTACCTGATTTAAACGAGGAAATGTTTAATTTCCTTAAATATTTCCTTTTCCCTTTTCTTTAAAAATCCTCCCGTGCCCTAGCCTTAATCGCCAAACAAAAAAAAAACCTTCCTCTCCTCTCCCTCTCATGACGCCGAGCAGCGCCGAAGCCTCCTCTTTCTCCCCAAACCCACCGCCTCTCCTCCTTTGTCAAGCTTGAAACGCTGGTTGCGACTAGCCATCGCCGCACTACTCCCTCCATGTCTTGGACAACAGATCGTCATCCCTGACTTCCCGTGGAATGCAGGTAGTTATGCTGTCGGAGAAGAAGTGAAACGGAAGGTAACAACGATGAGTAATTAAGGCAAGGATGTGATTAATGCAATTATACATTTAATTAAAATTGGTGGAAAACAACGGATTAAGGAATTATCAAAACAGTGGTTTTAACTAGAATCCAAATTTATGCTTTTGAGTTAATTAGATTAATTAAATATTTATGCAAGGTTAATTGAAGGTTTGGTTTAAATGAATTATTTATAATTTAGTTATGAGTTACGTACTTATAGGATGAACAAATAGAATTGATTAGAAGGATTAAACGGTTGATTAGGTGAGATTAATAGATGGATTAGTTAATTAATTGAGGTTAATTGATGAAATACACAAAAGTAATGCTTAATCAATTAAGGAATAGATTGATGGATTAATTAATTAATGGATTGCTTAATTAATTAGTAAATAGGTTGATTAATGGATTAATCCGTGGTATACCTTAGATAATATTCCTAATCGAACTAGGATTATGATTAGCTATGTGGTTTATAATAAATATTAGCTATATTGTGCATGCTATGTGATTTGCAGGACGTTGATTCGGGACGAGCGTCTCGATGTAGGATTTCTGGTCACGATCTTCTTATAAGGCGGGTATTTCTTGCTTTGTTTTCTTTTAGTACTTTGACCTTAGTGCATGAATTATTTTGGATTAGGACTGTTTACCTTGACTCCACTCTTACTCTCCTGCGCTTGATACTTCCACGTAATCTTTGAGAAATTCGTTTCCATATCTATACAGTCTCTTGTTGTTGTCCATGTTCAGTAGCAGACACTAGATACCATGTTTGTATGCTTTAACTGTTGCTTATTTATGTACGACATTGAGCATGCTGGCCTCATGTAGCATACCTATTTCTTCTTATATATATGATGACTGTTGCATTGTTCGCATCATGTCATTGCATGCATGCCGCATCCTCGGCCACTCGAGAGAGTGGTAGCTAGAGTTGATGCTGCTTGTCCTGTCGTGCCGCACTCGGCCACTCGTGTGAGTGGTAGCTGGAGTACGAGCAGCAGGGACCTCGGCCACTCGTGTGAGAGGTAGCTGGAGTGGTGTACAGTCTGTCACTAACCCGGCCTCTCGACCATACAGGGGTCATGGTGCAGAGAGGTGGGCGGGAGTGACCATCCATGCATACGCTGTTGTTATTATATTTGTTATGGCTACTGCTGTCTATATATGCTGTTATTGCTTACTGCTGTTGTTCACATATGCTAATACGCTTACTTATGTTGAGATATATTCTCATTAAAGATGTTTGGTCATTGGAAATTTGTATATACCTTGCTTATTACCTCTGTAGTTATGAGCAGTACTGTAGCAGATTAGTACCAGTTCTGACCTACTATACCTAGCCTAGGATATGATTTCAGGTATGAGCATTTATTTTGGTTCTATTATAGTATCTGCTATTCTTCTTATGAGGCTGTATACTGTTGACACTCTCTACTTACATGTTATGTTCATGCACTATCTCTTTCCATACCCGCTGAGTTCCAATACTCACCACCCCACAAAATGGTTTTCTTTCGCCAGGTAGCAAGTAGATGAGTCGGGGATGCTTGGAGAGATGCCGGCTGCCAGTCCTGGGTTTTGCATTATATCGGTTTTATTTATGCTTTACTTGTATTTTTAGTATACAACGATTTTGGTATGGTATGAATTGGTTTGTGTTCTGGGTCAAGTCTGTGATGACAGGTATTTTTGCTAGTGTCGTTGTTGGTTTTACGTTCGTATCGTTTTATGTCTTCCGCTGCTGTGTGCTCATATCCAGTCGTGTGGGTTGTTGTATTATGTTTTATGTTTATTCATTTATGTCCAGCCGGGTAGGCTGAATATATTAAACTATGTGTTCTGTTGTTTGTATTTTGTATATATATATTCCAGCCGTATGTGGCTGATGTATATTTTGTATGTAGTAATGCTTCAGATTGTCACTCGTATAGGGGAGATGCTGTCGAAATTTCTTCGGACAGGGACTCCTTTGGGGCGTGACAGTAGATAATATGGTGTGTCGTGTCACACACAGAAGATCATGTTATCAATTCCTTATAAATTATAAACAGTAGCTCACGACTGAGATGGAAAGGAACAAAGCATTGGAATAGTCGTAGTGTAATTAGGTATTAGTTTATCTTGACTGATAAATTACACTAGTACACTCTAAGTGTATTGAGAAGGACCATTTAAGGTAAGTTCTTTTTATACTGACTTAATAAAAAGAACAAGACCTTAGTTATTATGGAAGTGTGTGCTCTTAATCCTAATATAATAACAAGCACATATATTTAGTATTTATTTCTTTGATTTATCAAAGGGTGAGATTTAGCTCGATAAATCAATAGGCCCGATAAGTTGGGAAATAATATTACTTATAGTGTGTGTTGTTGATTATAGAAGGAAACTGTGTCCTAGTAATCTAGGTTGATAATATCCTCAAGAGGAGCTCATAAGGATTGTCATGTTAAACCCTGCAGGTGGACTTAGTCCGACATGACGATAAGGTTGAGTGGTACTACTCTTGGACTAAGATATTAATTAAAGTGAGTTGTCAGTAACTCAATTAATTAGTGAACATTCGACATCTTTAACACAAGGAGATTAACACACTCATGATAAGAAGGAGCCCAAAATATAATTTGGGATTGGTGCGGTAGTTTAATAATAATTCTTTAGTGGAATGAATTGTTATTGATGAAATTAAGTTGGGTGTTCGGGGCGAACACGGGAAGCTTAATTTTATCGGAGAACAAAACCAATTCCTCCTCTCGGTCCCTATCGTAGCATCTTTTATATAGAGAATTATACCTACCTATACCCACCTTCCTACCTATCCTAATGGGGTCGGCCAAGCTAGCTTGGAGCCCAAGCTAGGGTCGGCCAAGACCAATAGGATGAGCCAAGTAGGCGGCCGGCCAATGCTTTGAGCCCAAGCATAAGTGGCCGACCCTAATCAAATTAAAAGGGTTTTAATTTTAAAATTTTTTCTTATGAGGATTTCATGGTTTTAAAAGAGAGCTTAAAATTTAAATATTTCCTTTTTATAGCTTTCTACAAAAGATTAAGAAAAGATATGATATCTTTCCTTATTTGTAGATTGAAAGGAAGATTTTAATTTTGAGAAAACTTTCCTTTTTTGTAACCATGTTCATGATTTAAAAGAGATTTTTAAAATTATAAATTTTTCCTTTTATAAGTTTCTACAAAGGATTAAGAAAACATTTGATTTCTTTTCTTATTTGTAGATTGAAAGGAGATTTTAATTTTAAAGATAACTTTCCATTTTGGAAATCATCCACATGTTTAAAAGAAAGATTTTAATTTATAAAATTTCCTTTTATAACCAACCATGAAGGGAAAAATTAATAGAGAACTTTTTATTTAAAATTTTCTGAAATAAATTAGGAAGTTTTAATTCTTGTGTTATTAAAATTTTCCTTGTTTGGAGCTATGAGGTGGCTGACCATTATAATTAATAAAAGGAAATTGGTTTTAATCAATTAAATTTCTCTTTTCATGGAAAAGAAAATAAGAAAGGTTTTATTTAAATTTTGCTTATTTGCCAAGACCAAAGATTATAAAAGAGGAGATAGAGGTGCCTTCATGGGTGCTAACTCTATTCTATTTTCCTCCCTCTCTTCCTTGGTGGTGGCCGGCCCTAGAGCTTCTTCTTCTCCTCTTCTCTTCTTCTTTAGTGGCCGGTTTCATCCCTCTCTTGGAGCTCTCGTTGGTGGCCGGTTCTAGCTAGGAGAAGAAGGAGAGAAAGGAGGCTTTGTTTCTTGCATCCCTTGGAGCTTGGTGTTGGTGGCCGAACCTCTACATCCTTGGAGGAGTCTTGGTAGCCGAAACTTGGTGAGGAAGAAGAAGGGCTTGAGTGGTTCTCATCTCGGTAGATCTTTGCCCACACAACGTCCGAGATTAGAAGAGGAATATGGTAGAAGATCAAGAGGTCGTTGTATACAAAGAAAGGTATAACTAGTAATTATTTTCCGCATCATGCTAGTTTTTCTTTGTATGAATTCCAAACACAAGACGCATATGATTCTTGATTTTCGGATTAGATATTTGAAGTTGTGTTTCTTTTGTTTTGTTTTTCGAATTTGTGATTCGATTGTTCCTTTTGGTTAAACGTAGAGTTGTATAAGGAAATTAAATATTAGATTTCTTTAAAAGGCTTTGTCTAGACGGTGGTGGATGATCCCATATCCATTAAGGCCTAGTGCCTCGCCATGCAGTCCTGGAAGTCAATTTTAGAAATTAATATTTAATTGGATTTATAACATAGGTGGATTTGTATCAATAATGTTAAGCATCGTTTGCGATCCAAGTCTAAACCATTAAGAACAGATAAATTAAATTTAGAATCTATAATGTTAAGTTCCGTTTGCGATTCCGAATTTAATTTCTAAAGAATACAATTGGTTGTTAGGAATGGTTCGACACTTGTACAAAAATTTTGTACAGTGGAACCGGTACGTTTTTCCTAGGACCAACCAACAAGATATGGTAAAGGGAATTTCCAAAAACATGATAAGATATGACAAGTTATGGCCCTGATACGGTGGGTAATAATAATCAATATATGGCTTCACTCCTTAGAGCAATTATATATAGGGGATTGATTAGTAAAGGGAATTTTTGAAAACATAATAAGATATGACAAGTTATAGCCCTGATGTGATGGGTAATAATAACCGATATATGGCATCACTCCTTAGAGAAATTACATATAGGGAATTGATCAGTAATAACATGGAAAATAAGATGATTAACAGTGCTAAAAGTATATGTTTTCGATTAGTTATGTTTCATTATGTTTCATGAAATACGTTTCTGTCATAAATTCTGAATGTCTTGCTATGTTTTGTATTCTGTCGTGCTGTGTTCAATCGATCCCACTTACTGAGTGTTTTCTAAAGCACTCACCCCGCTTACTCCCATCCCTAGATAAAGACGAGGAACAAGTCGAGAAGGAGGAGCAAGAGATGTTTTGGGGCTGGTAATGAAGCCATGTCCAAGTGATTCACCCTTTTTGTTCATGTTATCTTTATTTGTACGCTTTTGCTTTTATATTGTAAAGATAATGTTTTTGTTATATTATTACTGGTTTGGTATGCACTTTATGAGGCGTGTTATTTTCAAGTATTTATATTCGTGGGCAATGCTGGTGTCATGCTCCTAGGTCACGGGGCATGACATTGAAGTGGTATTAGAGCCAGGTTTTAATCTGGTTGGGAAGTTTTGTATGCAAACCTAACGAAGTTGGATTTTCAACAAACAGCTAGTGCCCTCCGAAATAGCCTGACTAGCAAAAATCACGATCCCTTCATCATGACACATGCCATTTTCCTACCAAATTCCATCGTTTAGGTCCTCAAATCATGTTTTTGCCATTTCAGGAAAGTTTCCCATTGCCTATAACTTCTCATAGGAAAGTCAAAATTCAATTCCATTAATTGATACTCCTCATTACTTAAGTAGTTATCTTTGAATTATCATGAACCATTTCACTTATCTGATTTTAAGAAATGGCTGACAGACCTGTCTGAAATAACCATAACCCCAAATGTGCCAACCGCAACAACAATGAAGATGCAAACCCTCCCCCAAGAGTTAGCCTAAGCTAAGAAGATTTAATGGCCATTGCTACCATCGTAACAACCACACTATAAGGGTTAGTGACCCCAAGTGCTTAGTAGAATCCCAACCCACCAATAGAAGCCTAACCACGTGGCATTAAGTACTACTATGAGTCTCTTCGGAAGAACAGAGCCTCGACATTTGATGGCAACCCAGACCTTGAAGTTGGTCAAAACTGGCTCAAGAATATTGAAACTTAGCTTCGACTACTGGAAATCTCGAAAATGTTTAAAGTGGACATCGTGACACACTTCCTAGAAGATAAGGCATGCTAGTGGTGGGAAATCATTTCGCCAGCAATGACTGAAGCTGGACTAGTGACATGGCAACAATTTAAAGAGATGTTTTTGATTCAGTACTATCCGATTGAGTTCAGGTTACAGAAGCTGAGTGAATTTGAAAACTTTACTCAGGCTCCAGATATGTCCATACTAGAGTATAGCTCAAAGTTCAACTCGCTCGGGACCTATGCCCCAACCACCATGGTAGATGAGACCCTAAAGCTACATCACTTCAAGAAGGGGTTGAGTAGCCGAATTCAATCAGCATTAGCAATCTACAAGCCAACTAACTTTGCCGATCTGATGGGAGCAGCCATTAGAGCTGAAACAGACATCAAACAGCGTGAAGCTGAAGGCAAGAACAAGCGACCCCTCGCAAGTCAATCTTACCCAAGTGAACAAAGGTTAAAACGGCTCAACCTATCAAGTGGCCAGTCCAAAGGATCCTCTTTCACTTTTCCCTCCCAAAGAATTAAGCCATATCCTACTTGTAACTTCAGACATCTTTTAGAATGCCATAAGATCTTCGGTGCATGCTTCAATTGTGGGAAGATGGGGAACCGAATTGTGGATTGTCCTGAACCCAAGAAACAAGGGGCGATGTCAAATTCTATTGCAATCTAGAATAAACCAAAGGAGATGAGCCCAATGCTCGGGTATTCGCTATTACTCATGAAGAGGTGGACAACGCAAGCGATGTGGTAGCAAGTATCATTCTAATCAACAAAATGATTGCCTATGTATTATTTGACTGTGGTGCCACTCATTCTTTTATATCTAAAAAATTCACTATGAAGTTAGGACTCAGAGCTGAAATACTTAGTGAACCATATAGAGTAGCTTCCCACTAATAAGGCCATCGAAACTCATAAGTTGTATCGAAGCTGTCAAGTCAGTATTGGTAATCATACATTTGAAGCTGATCTAATTGAACTAAACATGGTTGAGTTCGATGCCATTCTTGGAATGGATTGGTTGGCTAAGAACCACGCATTAGTGGATTGCCACAGGAAGAGAGTCAAACTTTGGAATCCAAGACAGGAAGAAATCATCTACCATGGCAAGGCCAAGGAAAAGAGATTGCTCCTGTCCGCATCTCAGACTTTGAAAGCCATGAGAAGCGGTGATGGAATCTATCTAGCTATGATAAGTGAGGTGGAAGAGAAGTCCAAGGCCAGGCTAGAAGAAATTCCAGTCGTTCAAGACTTCCCAGATGTATTTCCTGAGGAACTACCTGGCACAGTTCCAGACCGTGAAGTAGACTTTGAAATTGATTTGGCATTAGGTGTGATGCCAATATCAAAGGCACCCTACCGAATGGCCTCGGCATAACTCAAAGAACTAAAAGAAAAACTTCAAGAGTTTTTAAACAAAAAGCAAATCAAACCAAGCACATCTCCATGGGGGGCCCCAGTCTTATTTGTGAAGAAGAAAGATGGGAGTATAAGATTGTGTATCGATTACCGAGAATTGAATAAAATCACAATCAAGAATAGGTACCCCCTTCCAAGGATAGACGATCTCTTTAACCAACTTAAAGGAACTACAGTGTTCTCCAAACTCGATTTAAGGTCAGGCTATCACTAGCTGAAGGTTTAGGCCGAAGATATACCAAAGATGGCTTTTAGAACCAGGTATGGACACTACGAGTTCATGGTAATGCCATTCGACTTAACCAATGCCCCGGCAGCATTCATGGATCTCATGAATAGAGTGTTCAGACCATATCTTGATAAATTTGTTGTGGTGTTTATCGATGACATCCTCGTATATTCACCTAGTGAAGAAGACCACAAAGAGTACCTTCGCCTTACCCTCCAGACACTGAGAGATAAGGAACTATATGCCAAATTCAAGAAGTATGAATTTTGGTTAAAAAGTGTCACCTACTTGGGTCACATAATCTCCGAAGCAGGCATTTCTATAGACCCTAAGAAAGTGGAAGAAATTTTAGACTGCCCAAGACCAAAGATAGTAACAGAGATTTGAAGCTTTTTGGGGCTAGCTGGCTATTATCAAAAATTCGTTGAAGGATTTTCCTCGATAGCTATACCTCTCACCAAGCTCACACAAAAGAACTCCAAATTTAATTGGAGTGAAGAATGTGAGAATAGTTTTGTAACCTTGAAGAAAAAGTTTGCATCTACACCAGTACAAGTACTACCCGCAGAGGATAAGGATTTCAGTATTTACAGTGATGCATCAAAAGGAGGTCTGGGGTGCATCCTCATGTAAGAGGGAAGGGTTATTGCTTACGCTTCATGACAACTAAAATTGTACGAGCAAAACTATCCAACGCATGACCTTGAATTAGCTGCAGTAGTATTCATGCTAAAAATTTGGAGACACTACTTATATGGTGCTAGGTGCGAAGTGTTTACAGATCATCAGAGTCTTAAGTATCTGTTTACGCAGAAAGAATTAAACATGAGGCAACAACGATGAGTTGAGCTCTTAAAGGATTATGACTTAATAATAAGCTACCACCCAGGCAAAGCAAACAAGGTAGCTGATGTATTAAGTCGTAAGAGCATGGGCAAGACAGTTTTGGCATCACTCTTAGCACAACCTTACCTTCAAGAAACAATCAAGTTGAAGCAGAAGCAAGACTCGGTGTTGGCAAGACTTACAGAGCATATCAAAAAGGGAAAAGCACTTGATCTTCAAATAAATGATAACGGGATCCTATGGGTGAAAGGAAGGTTGTGGGTGCCTGACATTGATAATCTTCGACAAGAAGTAATGTGTGAGGCCCATAAATCAAAATTCTCGGTCCACCCTGGCAGTACAAAGATGTATATGGATTTGAAGAAGAACTTCTGGTGGAGCGGAATGAAGAAAGATGTCAGGGAATTTGTCTCTAGGTGCCTAGTATGCCAACAGGTCAAAGTAGAACACCAATGACCTGGAGGACTTCTTCAACGTTTAGAGGTTCTAGAGTGGAAATGGGAGCACATTTCTATGGACTTTCTGGTGGGATTATCAAAGTCAAGACAAAGCCATGATGGAATATGGGTAGTGGTGGATTGACTCACAAAATTTGCACACTTCCTACCCGTTCACATGAATTATAATCTGGATAAGTTGGCTACTCTATACATGGACAACATTGTGCAGCTGCATGGAGTTCCGACAAGCATACTATCCGACAGAGACCCAAGATTTGTGTCCCGTTTTAGACAAAGTTTTCGAGAAACTATGGGACTTAGGTCACTCTCATCATGGCTTATCATCCTCAGAGCGATGGCCAAACTAAGAGGACAATACAAACACTTGAAGACATGCTAAGAGCATGTGCTTTGGAGTTCAACAGTAATTGGAGTGAGCACCTGCCCTTAATCGAGTTTGCCTATAATAACAGTTATCATAACAACATTGGAATGGTCCCATACGAGGCTCTATATGGGCGCAAGTGTTGGTCACCACTATATTGGGATGAAGTAGGAGAGAAAGCTATCACTGGACCTGAGCTTATCTAAACCACGATAGAAAAAGTGACTATCATCAAGGAATGACTCAAGGCTGCTCAAGATCGAGAGAAAAGTTGGGCTGATTTAAAAAGAAGACCAGTGGAATTCGAAACAGGTGATAAGGCCTATATAAAGATTTCGCCAATGAAGGGAGTAGTTCGATTCAATAAAGCTGGGAAACTGAATCCTAGATATGTAGGGCCTTTTGAAATTCTAGAGAAAGTGGGATCACTAGCTTATAGACTAGCATTACCACCGGATATGTCAAGGATTCATAATGTCTTTTATGTCTGCCAACTAGGAAGATACATTACAAACCCGAGCCATATTCTGGAAACTAGACCACTCCTAGTCGAAGGGACCACTTGAATGAAGAATTGAAGTATGAAGAAGTTCCCATTCAAATTATTAGCATCAAGGATCAAGTACCTAGATGAAGAACCATCCCGTACATCAAAGTACAATGGTCCAATCACACTGAAAGGGAAGTTACCTGGGAACCCGAGGAAAAGATGCGCAAGCATTACCCATATCTCTTCGAAGATCAAGCGAGCTAAAGTTTCGAGGATGAAACTTCCAATAAAGAGGGTGGGATGTGAAGACCCGATTTTGGACATGATGATGGACACTAGTGGAGATACCTTTGAAGGTTAAGTTAGGTTCGACTCCTAGAAATCTTAATACCATAAAATTGAATGCAAGTTTATGATTACTTTGTGTCATGTGTGGTTTGGATCTTAGGGATTTCAAATGTTGGGTCTAGTTACTCATATCTTTCTTCTATGCTCTTCATCATGATAATTTAATGAGTCATATGTTAATTTTATGTGTTTTAAATTTTTATTCTAGTTATATCTATGTTTTTCTTGCTTTCTAACAAGATGACTTAGTGAGTCATATGTTAAAATATTATACCTATGTTTCTTTTTGTTTTATAATGATAACATAATAAGTCATGTGTTAATCCTTTTATGTAACCTGAACTAGTTCAAGCTATGCCTATGTTTCATGTGCTAAGTTGTAATGGTCTGGTGACCTTTCACTTAGCCTTTTTAATGGATGACTTTTCATATAGCCATGACCTTTCACCTAGCCTTTTTAATGGATGACTTTTCATATATCCATGACCTTTCACCTAGTCTTTTTAATGGATGACTTTTCATCTAGCCATGACCCTTCATCTAGCCATAACCTTTCACCTAACCTTTTTAATGGATGACCCTCCATCTAGCCATGGTTGGCCTATAAATAGCCAAGGCATTGTCTCCCAAAGGCACACTTGAATCCTTTGAAAAACTTCCTGTCCAAGTGTTGCAGAAATTTGTCCAAACCTCATCCACATTTTGCGCAAGTTTCTGCCAAGTTTCGATCAACAAGTGCAAGTTCAAGTCCTGTAAAATTTCTATCCAAAATCGAAGAAGCTTCTGACCAAGTAAGTGGACTTTTCGTTCCTAGTATAGTTGCGGACTATGTTTACATTTCATCATTTTATATTACAAATTCATTTCTTTTTATTCCAAGATGCATTGCTATGACTCAAGTTAGATATGGTAAAGGGGAGTTCCAAAAAATCATAGGATATTGTTAGTGTTAGGCCTAGTACGAATTATGAGAGGATTGTAAAGGGTTCTTTTTGTATCATATATCATTATTAATAAAAGGTAAAGTTGGTTATTATATTTATTTCAGTTCAGTGTCAATTGAATAAGTATAATAATGTCCTTGGGTAGTAGGTTCTTATCTACAATATATCAAATGGTTGAATTGATAGTGAGATATTATAGAGAACACTACTCTTAACTATTCCTAGTTGATCTGTAACGACCCGCCTTCTACTGGTAGGCTGTAAGGCCGGAACGTCACAATATGCTATGCTAACTATTCCATGACCATCACTAAGTCTAGGTGCGGAAGCTGTACTAATTAAAATTTTGCTCTCCCCATCGATCCACGGATTGATTGGAATGTCTTGATCGATCCAGGTGGCTACTGTATGCGGAACTCAGGTTGTATCGATCCAATGATCGATTCAGCACGCTACTGTGCTTGGGACAATATTCTGGATTGATCGGCTGATCGATCCAGACTGGCCAATCGATCCAGTGATCGATCCCAGGGCTTTTTGTTCGCGACAGAAGGCATCCGAATCGATCGGCTAATCTATCCAGGAGCTTACTGTTCGCGGTACGAACTTCTCAATCGATCGGCTGATCGATTGGGGTTTCTGATTTCGTACTAGAAGTCTGATTTCAGCACTGTTTCGTGCCTCAATCACACACACAAGTTCTAAGATGACTGGGAAACATTCTAATAACACTAACTGATATTCTAAGCATGAACACTAATAATCTGAACAGGTCTTTCATGATTCATGACATTAAAATAACTGAAAATAAAGAAAGTATCAACTCAATAAAATGCTAAAGTTTCAGATGTATTTCTAGTTTCTCCAAGGTCTTTATTCCAAGTTCCCTCCACACACATCTTCATCGCATTGCCCTCCAGCCTCCGCTAGTCCATCTTTCCTTTACCTTTATCTGCAGTATAAGGGAAGAGTATCTGTAAGCTTTACGCTTAGTAAGAAACCATCTACCTCACAAAACATGCATACGATGCAATTTATATTTTTAAAAAATGTTATTTGAAATACATACTGAATATGCTAAGCATGGCATGGCATACAACACATCAAAGCAAAGCTGATCATAACAATAGAGCTAATCATAAACTATCATGTTGTATCAACAAAAAGCTACACCGATATAAAACTGAGCTAAGCTAATACTAATCTGATGCTGAAGCTGTACTGAGTTCACATAACTATTTTGTGATGTTTGAAAACTATATTCATAATAGATTAAAATACATAATCATGTTGCTGTTTGGGCCCGGCAACTGTACTTGCTGTGTGCGCATCCCTAACTAAACCCGGGGTTGCAAATTCTGAATCTAGTAGGGTTACTAGGTTAGCTGAACCTAGGGACGACTATGAGAACCCAACCCAATGGATATCTAATCCAGTACAGTGCCACTGAGAAAATAAAATACTGAACATAGCTAATTATTACTTGTCTTGCTCTTTCTAGGTTATCTGAACCTAGAGCTAGGTTGTCTGAACCTTGAGGCGACTGTGGGAGCCCACCCATTGGACATCTAGTCCTATAAGAGCTATAGCAAGACTAAATAAGCTGTGAAAATGCTTCTATTGCATTTATCTAAGCTAATAAAATGCCTAAGTTGTATTTTAACTGTGCTAACAATTTATTCGAACACTTGGTATGCGCTAGTTCGCATCCTTTGTGCCGAAAGTCTACATATTACTAAACTGAAGCTTACAATTCATACGAAAGCTACTTATACTGTAGGTGAGGGGTTTCTTACCTCCTGCTCGAAGTTTCTTACGATTCTAATCGCTAGATTTCCGGAGGAGACGATCCTTTCGACGATCTTCTCGCGTCTATGCGTTCCTCTTGCGGAGGGGAGCGCCCTCGTGTCGTAGTCGTCGCCGGAAGATGCCCCTAGAGCCTTTGGAATGAAACCCTAGCCCTTGGGGGCTTGGTGCGCCGAGAGAAGGAGAAAAGGAGGGGGCGGCGTGACTAGGGTGAGGGAAAGGTTTTTTTTTTCTCCTTTAAGAAAAATAACAATTCCTCATTTAAATCTTTATTTATATTAAGTGGGTAATTCGGCCCAACTCAAATATAAATATAATTGATTCTCTTTCTTTTCAGCATGACCCTGCTGGGTTCACTTGGTTACTAGAGCTATCTATAAGCCGTAGGACCCAATAGGTCTCGGGTTCAATTCCCGCGTAGGCTATTTTACGATTTTATTTATTTTTACTACTTCCGCTAATCTAAAAATTCCATAAAAATATCCTAAAATTCCATAAAAACACTAGGATATTTCTAATAATTATTTTGAGAATTTTTGAGCATTACAATCCCCCATACCTTATAAAAAGTTCGTCCTCAAACTTAGAATAACTCTAGGTACTTCTGTCTCATACTGGCTTCTGTCTCCCAAGTTGCCTCTTCTGTCGTGTGATTTTGCCAAATGTCCTTTACTAATGGTACTTCCTTATTCCGCAATTTCTTAACTGCTCGGTCTATTATCTGAATAGGCCGACTATCATAGCTGAGGTCTTCGCGGACTGGTACCGACTGGGGCTCAATCACCTGGGTGGCATCTGGGATATGCTTCTTCAGCATAGAGACATAAAATAAATTATGGATGGCTGACATCTCCTGTGGTAGCTCTAGCTCATATGCCACCTTGCCAACTCTCCTGCTGATAAGGTATGGTCCCACATATCTGGGACTTAATATGCCCTTCTACCTAAAACGCATTACTCCCTTCATGGGAGCTACTCTGAGGAACACTGAATCCCCAACTGAAAACTCTAAGGGTCTGCGCCGTGTATCAGCATAGCTTTTCTGGCGGCTCTGAGCTGTCTCTATCCTCTGGCGGATCTACTGTATAACTGCTGTGGTATCTGCTACTAGATATGTCTGAAGTTCTAGTTCTTTCTGTTCACCACTCTCATACCAGCAGATTGGAGATCTACACCTCCGCCCATAGAGAGCCTCGTAAGGTGCCATGCCGATAGTGGCCTGATAGCTGTTGTTGTATGCAAATTCTGCTAAGCTCAGATATTTGCACCAACTTCCTTTGAAATCTAGAGCACACGCTCGGAGCATATCTTCGAGTACCTGATTTACTCGCTCTGTTTGGCCATCTGTATGAGGATGGAAAGCTGTGCTGAACTTTAACTTAGTGCCCAATGATATCTGTACACACTCCCAGAAGTGAGAGGTGAACCTACTGTCTCGGTCTGAAATAATGGTTCGTGGGACTCCATGTAATCTGACAATCTCCTTGAGATACAACTGAGCTAGCTGTTCCATGAAGTAGGATATCCTGATAGCTAAGAAGTGGGCTGATTTAGTCAATCTGTCGACTATTACCCAGATGGTATCAAAACCATTCGTGGTTCTGGGTAATCCCACTATGAAATTTATAGAAATGTCTTCCCACTTCCATTCTGGAATCTGAATAGGCTGCAGAACTCCGCCTGGTCTCTGATGTTCTGCCTTGACCCTCTGGCAGGTCAGACAGGTGCTAACATATCTAGCGACGTCTCTTTTCATCCCAGGCCACCAAAAGCGTTTCTTCAAGTCCTGGTACATCTTGGTGGAACCTGGATGCATCGCATAAGGAGTCCTGTGAGCCTCATCCAAAATCTTTCTCTTTAGTTCCTCCTGATCTGGAACACAGAGTCTGTCACCGAAGTACAATACCCCACTATCGGACACTCTGAATTCTCTACCTTCTTATTCTGCTAACCCCTGCTTGATTTTCTGAATTTCAGGGTCCTGCTCCTGAGCTGTCTGAAGGTCACCAAGCAGGGTAGATGTTAATGTCATAGTAGAGAGCAGTCCCACTATAAGTTCGAGACCAAAATCTGTGATCTCTTTCTGTAGGGGTGGTGACATGGCTGCTAGCGATAATAAGGTAGCACTGGACTTTCTGCTAAGCGCATCTGCTACCCTATTGGCTTTCCCTGGGTGGTAGAGGATGTCTATATCGTAGTCCTTGACTAGTTCTAGCCATCTGCGCTGTCGCATATTCAGATCCTTCTGAGTGAAGAAGTACTTCAGACTCTGATGATCGGTATACACTCTGCACTGAGCTCCATACAAGTAATGTCTCCAAATTTTGAGGGTGAACACAACTGCTGCAAGCTCGAGGTCATGAGTAGGGTAATTCTTCTCATATTCCTTGAGTTGTCTGGAGGCGTAGGTGATTACCTTGCCATCTTGCATCAGCACTGCTCCTAGTCCCAACTTAGAGGCATCACTATATATATCAAAGCTATCTGTGTTCTCGGGTAGAGTCAGAATAGGTGCACTGGTCAATCTCCTCTTTAGCTCGCTAAAGCTGTTCTTATGTTCATGAAACATCTGTCTTTGGAGACTATCTGTGAGATATAGAAGTTCAATTTTACTTCATTACACTTTGTATAACCCAAAAAGCTCTTGATCTCACTTTGGTTCTGGGTCCATTATTACATGAATAGATCACCTTGCATGTAATTTTCATGTCACATAATCATAATTGATCTATGTCATTTGATTCAAATTGATTACGTGACCATTGATGACTGGTTCTGCTGAAGGGTCTGTAATACTATTCTCAGGTGCTCTACGTGTTCTTCCTGAGTTCCTGAATAGATAAGAATGTCATCGATAAACATAATAACAAATCTATCTAGGTAGTCCCTGAATACTCTGTTCATGAGGTCCATGAAAGTAGCTGGAGCATTTGTCACGCCAAAGGGCATGACTACGAACTCGTAGTGTCCGTATCTAGTCCTGAATGCTGTCTTGGGTATATCCCCTTCTTTAACTTTCACCTGATGATAACCTGATCTGAGGTCTATCTTAGAGAACACTGTTGCTCCCTTCAGCTGATCGAACAGGTCATCAATTCTGGGAAGAGGATATCTATTCTTGATCGTGACTTGGTTCAGTGCTCTGTAATCTATGCACAGGCGCATGCTCCCGTTCTTCTTCCTCAAGAACAATACAGACGCTCCCCATGGTGAGTGACTAGGGCGTATGAAGCCCTTGTCAAGCAGCTCCTGTAGTTGCTCATGAAGTTCCTTCAGTTCTGCTGGAGCCATGCGATAAGGTGCTTTGGAGATAGGAATTGTACCGGGAATGAGTTCTATCTCAAATTCAATCTCCTTGTCTGGTGCTAGGCCTGGTAACTCTTCAGGGAAGACTGCTGGGTAGTCACATACGACTCAGACCTCTGCTATCTGTTGGTCCTTGTCCTGACTGGCATTGACTACATGCGCTAAAAATCCCGTACCTCCTGAATCTAACAATTTCTGTGCCTTCAAAGCTGAGAGAAATTTCTTCGCTCTTCTCTTTGGTTCTCCGATGTACTCGAATTGCACTTCTGCTTCAGTTTGGAATACGACCTTCTGTTTACGGCACTCTATAGAGGCACCGTATCTGCTCAGGAAGTCCATTCCAAGGATGACGTCATGATCAGTCATATCTAGCACTATCAGATCACAAAAGAGTTCTCTGTCTGCTATCATGACTGACACTGCCCGGAGCCAGTGCGTGGACGCCATAAATTCTCCCGAAGGTAGCGTCGTCAAAAATTGACCACTGAATACCTCTGGGGGTACTGCTAACTTTTCGGAGAATGCCCTGGATATATAAGAATGAGTTGCCCCAGTATCGAATAAAACAGTTGCACTTTGCTGTAAAATACTAATCTGACCTATAACAACTGTCGAGGCATTCGCTACGTCTTCTCTGGTTAAGGAGTAGATCCTTGCATTCGTCATAGCTGGAGGGGCTTCTAGTCTGCCCTGGCTGATGTGTGGACCATCTAAAACGGCCTGTATCTGATGTAGTTGTGCTGGATGTCCTCCATACTGTATCGGCTGTGGTTGAGAAAGACTTGTCTTGTTCGGGCATTGCTTAGCCATATGCCCTTCCTGTCCACATTCAAAGCATCCTCGTGTGCCCTTGCGACAAACTCCTGGGTGGAATTTCCCACAAGTAGCACATTTGGGATAACTAGGCTGTTTGCTGGCTGGTCCTCCCTTTGGGTAACTCCCTGGTTTGCGCTTGTTGCTGGAGTTCCCTTTCCAGTTAGAGCTGTGGCCTTGTTGTTTCTGAGTACCTGAGCCTCCTTGCCCTTTGGACTCTGAGAGGACTTGCTTCTGCTACTTGATACTGTTCTGATAGTGCTCAGTGGTCAGAGCACTGCTGACTAGTTCCTCGGTGGTTTGCGGCCTATGAACGCCGCCAGCCACGTTCATCGCTATTTCCGGCCTCAGCATCTTGAGCATCAACCGGACCCGTTCTTTCTCTGTGTCGACTAGTTCAGGGCATAGACGAGCCAATCTATTGAATTTCTTCACGGCTTCCTCAACTGATAGGTTGCCCTGACGAAACTCAGTGAACTCGTCGTAGTGGCGGTTTATGACCCGCATATGAAAGAACTCCTCGAAGAATTCTTTCTCGAAATCCTCCCATGTCATCTGGTTCACTGGGCGCTTCGCTCTAATTCTCTCCCACCACATGCGTGCATCTCCTGTCAGGCAGAAGGAGGCGCACTTCACCTTCTCATGTTCTGGCCAGTCCAGAAACTCCATCGTACTTTCCAGTGTTTTGAACCAGGCTTGAGCATCCCATGGTTCACTGGTGCCTGAGAAGTTCTCGGGCTTAACTCTCTGCCTCTGGATCAGATAGGCCTCTCTTTTTGCCTCTGCTGCTGGGGCTACTGGTGTTGTAGGCTGGACTGGTGGAACCTCTAAGACTACTGATGTTGCTAAGTTTGGTTCCGGGGTGACTGTGGGAGTATTCTGCTGCTGCTGTAACTGAGCCACTAATGCTGTCATGTCTGGGGGAGGCACTGAACTGCCTGCCTCATGCTGGGGCTCAGTAGCTAGTGCCCTTCTAGCTGGGCGTCCTCGTGTCATTTCTAAAGGAACCAAGGACGTACATGACCAATACAATCATAATGGAGTAACTATTGTTATCATGTTAACTACTATCATAAACAAGCATGCTTTGGTTATCTACAAACATTAAAGCAATAACATACAAAGTGAGAGATGTTCTTACTTGGAAGCTGCAGGTTCAATGCTGATGTGTGTGTAGGAAGTATGGAAACTGCTCTGATACCACTCTGTAACGACCCGCCTTCTACTGGTAGGCTGTAAGGCCGGAACGTCACAATATGCTGTGCTAACTATTCCATGACCATCACTAAGTCTAGGTGCGGAAACTGTACTAATTAAAATTTTGCTCTCCCAATCGATCCACGGATCGATTGGAATGGCTTGATCGATCCATTGATCGATCTAGGTGGCTACTGTATGCGGAACTTAGGTTGGATCGATCCAGTGATCGATTCAGCACGCTACTGTGCTCGGGGCAATATTCTGGATCGATCGGCTGATCGATCCAGACTGGCTAATCGATCCAGTGATTGATCCCAGGGCTTTCTGTTCGTGACAGAAGGCATCCGGATCAATCGGCTGATCGATCCAGGAGCTTAATGTTTGCGGTACGAACTTCTCAATCGATCGGCTGATCGATTGAGAAGCCTCCAATCCATCAGCCGATCGATTGGGGTTTCTGATTTCGAACTAGAAGTCTGATTTCAGCAATGTTTCGTGCCTCAATCACACACACAAGTTCTAAGATGACTGGGAAACATTCTAATAACACTAACTGACATTCTAAGCATGAACACTAATAATCTGAACAGGTCTTTCATGATTCATGACATTAAAATAACTGAAAATAAAGAAAGTATCAACTCAATAAAATGCTAAAGTTTCAGATGTATTTCTAGTTTCTCCAAGGTCTTTATTCCAAGTTCCCTCCACACACATCTTCATCGCATTGCCCTCCAGCCTCCTCTAGTCCATCTTTCCTTTACCTTTATCTGTAGTATAAGGGAAGAGTATCTGTAAGCTTTACGCTTAGTAAGAAACCATCTACCTCACAAAACATGCATACGATGCAATTTATGTTTTTAAAACATGCTATTTGAAATACATACTGAATATGCTAAGCATGGCATGGCATACAACACATCAAAGCAAAGCTGATCATAACAATAGAGCTAATCATAAACTATCATGTTGTATCAACAGAAAGCTACACCGATATAAAACTGAGCTAAGATAATACTAGTCTGATGCTGAAGTTGTACTGAGTTCACATAACTATTTTGTGATGTTTGAAAACTATATTCATAATAGATTAAAATACATAATCATGTTGCTTGGGTCCGTATTGTGCGCGCATCCCTAACTAAACCCGGGGTTGCAAATTCTGAATCTAGTAGGGTTACTAGGTTAGCTGAACCTAGGGACGACTATGGGAGCCCAACCCAATGGATATCTAATCTAGTACAGTGCCACCGAGAAAATAAAATATTGAACATAGCTAATTATTACTTGTCTTGCTCTTTCTAGGTTATCTGAACCTAGAGCTAGGTTGTCTGAACCTAGAGGCGACTGTGGGAGCCCACCCATTGGACATCTAGTCCTATAAGAGCTATAGCAAGACTAAATAAGCTGTGAAAATGCTTCTATTGCATTTATCTAAGCTAATAAAATGCCTAAGTTGTATTTTAACTATGCTAACAATTTATTCGAACACTTGGTATGCGCTAGTTCGCATCCTTTGTGCCGAAAGTCTACATATTACTAAACTGAAGCTTACAATTCATACGAAAGCTACTTATACTGCAGGTGAGGGGTTTCTTACCTCCTGCTAGAAGTTTCTTACGATTCTAATCGCTAGATTTCCGGAGGAGACGATCCTTTCGACGATCTTCTCGCGTCTATGCGTTCCTCTCGCGGAGGGGAGCGCCCTCGTGTCAGAGTCGTCGCCGGAAGATGCCCCTAGAGCCTTTGGGATGAAACCCTAGCCCTTGGGGGCTTGGTGCGCCGAGAGAAGGAGAAAAGGAGGGGGCGGCATGACTAGGGTGAGGGAAAGGTTTTTTTTTTCCTCCTTTAAGAAAAATAACAATTCCTCATTTAAATCTTTATTTATATTAAGTGGGTAATTCGGCCCAACTCAAATATAAATATAATTGATTTCCTTTCTTTTCAGCATGGCCCTGCTGGGTTCACTTGGTTACTAGAGCTATCTATAAGCCGTAGGACCCAATAGGTCTCGGGTTTAATTCCCGCGTAGGCTATTTTACGATTCTATTTATTTTTGCTACTTCTGCTAATCTAAAAATTTCATAAAAATATCCTAAAATTCCAGAAAAAATACTAGGATATTTCTAATAATTATTTTGAGAATTTTCGGGCATTACATGATCATTAGTATACAAGGACAATATTAATGCGTTGAGACTAGCATGTAGGTCAACGAATGACTTGATCTCACAAGTCATGGATATGAGATATCAGGTTGACATATGAGTATATATTAGAGAATATATACTGAATGACCCACCATGAGAATTTTTCATGGATCGTTATATGAGTGTCCTAAACATTCTCATGTAACTATTGGTATGAATAGTCCTTAGACCTGAAGTCACTACGGTTCCCTACATCAGAAGTTGTGTACTTTAGTATCGGTAAATGTCACCTGTAACAAAGTGGACAATAAAGTTGATCACTGGGTATGCAATGAATTATGCGGAGGGATGTGAGTGATGTAGATGGGATTTATCCCTTCCATATGACGGAAGCGATATCTTTGGGCCCCTTGATTAGTAGGACACAAGAAAGCATGACCATGCGCAAATGAGTCAATATGAGATATTGAGCTTATTTGATTGAGTGTGTCTACTTAGAGATCAAGAAACACAAAGGTTGATAAGAGAACGACACGGTCTATACCTCATTGATCAACCTAGATATCAAGGATAGAGGGACAAAGTCATACAAGATAATTGCCACGAACAGGTTAGGTCGGATCTTGACCTTCTCGTCACTTGGGTAGCAATGATGCCTTGCTAGATGTCACTCATTGCTTATGTATCTAAATGTTGATTTGGGTATATTGCCAACGTTACGAGAACCTATTGGGTCACCCACAAAGAACAAGTAGATTTAGAGATGGGTTCATATGATGAATCATTAGATTAAGTCTAATCTGAATTGGACTTATTGAGTTGGACTCAATTGGATCTAATTGTTGGATTAAGTCCAATTCAAATTAGACTCAAGGAGTCAATTTGAATTAATGAAATAGTGATTCATTGAATTTGAATTGCATGAGGATTAATTGAGTAAGACTCGATTGAATTAGACTTGAGTTAGACTCAAGTGAATTAGACTTGAGTTAGACTCAAGTGAAGAGACTTGAGTTAGACTCAAGTGAGATTTAATGAAGATAATTATTGAATTTTGAAATTCAATTATTCATTTCATTTAATTTTTTAAATTGAATTTGAAATGAAGAGTTACACTAATTTGAAATGAGGAGTTACAAGTTTGGCCCTTAATGGAGTGTAAATGCTCATTAAGGCTATTAATGCTAATTAAGTATTTTCATTGGATGAAAATACTTTAGCTTTTTACTCTTCATTTTGGAATTAATTCTTTTCATTCTCCTTGCTCCTCTCCTCTTGGCCAAAATCTACTTTCAAGGTTGATAGCACAACCTTTCTCCTTTTGTGAGTTTGTGAGACAAACGAACGCTTGTTCGTGTGGATACCGTAGAGGCGTGAACACGAGATCGTGCTGTGATCCGAGCTGTCGGGAGTCCGTGAGCATGCTACAAAGGTATAATCTCATGCTATCTTAGAAACTTAGTATATGTAGGAATATCTCTTTCCCTTCGCATGGATCTTCTGGAGGAACTAGTATTTTCCGCTATGTGTTTGCGTGTTTAGCACAACAAGTTCCTTACAGATATTACAAGTTATGGATCTGATGCGGTGGGTAATAATAACCGATATATAGCCTCACCCCTTAGAGGAATTACATATAGGGGCTTGATCAGTAATGGGAATTTCTGAAAACATGATAAGATATGATAAGTTATGACCCTGATGCATTGGGTAATAATAACCGATATATGACCTCACCCCTTAGGAGAATTACATATAGGGGACTGATCAGTAATACCATGGAAAATAAGATGATTAATAGTGCTAAAAGTATGTGTTTTAGATTAAGTTATGTTTCATCATATTTCATGAAATATGTTTTTATCATGAATTCTGAATGTCTTGCTATGTTTTGTATTCTGTCATACAATGTTCGATCAATCCCACTTACTGAGTGTTTTCCCAAGCACTCACCCCCCTTACTCCCATCCCCAGATAAAGATGAGGAACAAGTCGAGAAGGAGGAGTAAGAGATGTTTTAGGGCTGGTAATGAAGCCGTGTGCAAGTGACTCATCCTTTTAGTTTATGTTATCTTTATTTGTACACTTTCACTTTTGGATTGTAAAGACAATATTTTCATTTTATTATTACTGGTTTGGTATGCACTTTATGAGGCTTATTGTTTTTGAGTATTTATATTCGCGAGGAAAGCTAGTGTTACACGCCTAGGTCATGGGGTATGACACTCAGAATGAGCCTATATAAAGGCCTTCGACCAGTAGCTTCATACAATCATCTGCTCTGATCCAAGAAGGCACTGACGATCCTAAAAATCTGCTCCGATGTCCGACGATTAAGGAACACGATTCATTCTTTCTTCTTATCAGTAACTTTTTAGTTTACAATTCATGTACTAAAACTTTGTAATTCAAATATTCAAATTGATAGTGATTTTCCAACGAAAGAGATTAATGATCATGAGCTTTAGAGTAGGAATCATCACAAGCTCCGAACCAAGTAAAACTTGTCCTTGTTAGCATTGTTTTAATTTTCTTTATTCCGCTACGTATTCTCAATTTTTTAAAAGAAAGTTATTCACCCATTCCCCCAAGTGTCTTTCTAATCCAACAAGTGGTATCAGAGCAAGGCTGACTCTGAATTGGTGCAAGCACCAATCTGGCAAGGGGTGATTTTCAAACTTTCTTTTAATATTTCTTTTTCGATTTTGAGCTTTTCGATATTGTAACGACCCGGCCCTTTGGCCTCTTGGGCGGCCCTTGCGGCGGCCCCTTATGTCGTCGGCCCATTTGGTGGCCTCTCATGTCGTCGACCGACGACCCTTTGGCCGTGTCGTTACTCACTAGGAATTTCCACCCCTGGCAGTGGATTTTTGCCTCCCCGAGGATTCGAACTCTAAACCTCCAGGCTTAAGTATTAGAGTTTATGAATCCTGGTAACCAAGTGAGCGGCCCTCGTGGGTTCAATCCAACCCGATCCAAACCTCCAGTCTTAAGGTTTGGATCGGGCTGGAGCTCGTGGGTTCGAATCTCGGCTTGGACATTTTTTTTTTGAAACTTCTTTCATTTAGTAAAAATATCAAACGACCTCCAAAAATTGCTAAAAATTTATAAAAATCTCTAGAATATTTCTATAGCATTTTCAAATATTTTTAACCACTATTAGAACTCGTAATGAGGAATTTTAGGTCGTTACAGATATAATCCAAATTGGTACAATTACCCCTTTGGACGTTTTTTCCATTGTAAAATACTCTGAATTGGTGCAATACCAATCGAGTTTTAATACTTTTATTATCTCCCACACTGCTAATCCAAGATCTAGTCTTGGAATTTCTTTCTCCTTTTTCTTTGTGTGCAAGGTTCTATCTTTAAATGGCCCAAAATAAGGGATACAACACTGTTCGTCCCCCCCCCCCCCCCCCTTCAACATGGATGACTTTCCATATTAGAAGAAGTGGATGAAGATGTACTTAAAGACCAACATCAATCAATGATTCATCATCCGATGAGGATATAGGGCACCAGTAGATGAAGCAATAAAAGTATCGGTCGACCCAGAAAGATGCCGGAAGATAAGAAAAAGGCCTAGATCGACTCGAAGGCAATAAACATAATCCAATGTGGACTTACTAAGGAAGAACTGAACTACGTCGGCCCATTCGAAAATGCCAAGGATCTCTGGGATAAACTGATCGAACTGCACGAAGGCACGAGTGATGCAAAGGTAACGAAGCATGACTTATTATTAAATAATTTATTTAACATTAAAATGTAGGATGGAGAAACATCTACTCAGCTACATGCAAGAATCAAGGATATTCTGGATGGGCTCCCCCAAATCGATCACCAAATAGAGAATATGGATGTAATCAGGTATACCTTGAACTCTTTTCCTCAAAATGCACTGTGGGCATCTATACTTGATGCCTATAATATTTCAAGAAATTTAAATAAATTGAAATTAGATGAGCTATTTTTTGAACTTGAACTCCATGAACAGACTAACTCAAAGCAGGTTAAGAAAGGTATTGTACTTTTTGTAGGCTACTCAAAAGAAGTCAAGATTGAGAACAAACTAGAGCCAAAATCTGAATCTGACTCAGAAGCCGATGAAGAGTAACGAGTGAACATGGTCAGAAAAATGTTCACTAGAAGGAAGAACAAGTTCACGAAGAAGGACCTACAAAAAATGATCAAATCAAATGACGTGAAGGCAAAGATTACATGATATGGGTATAACAAGAAAGGATACTACAAGAACGAGTATCCAAAAATGAAAGAGGACAAGACCAAGACAACTAGAAAAAAGAAGACACTCAAAGCAACGTGGGGCGAGTCTTCTTCTAAAGAATCAGACGTCGAAGATCAGAAGCATCACAACTACCTCACGCTGATAGCATCCACACCAGATTTATAAAGCGAGGCGGATCAAGATGATGAGTCCAATTATGAATCAAGCCATGAGTCCGCACTTGTTTCAGAAGGCTCAAACGAGGTATCGTCTATCTTAACTGCTAAGTTTTTTTAAATAATCGCATGTCTCAATCAAAAATTAATAAAATATAAAAAATAAAATAGCACACTCCTTAAGAAAAATCAACACCTCAAGCAACAATTTAACTCCCAAACAAAAACCTCTAACCCAACTCAAGTCAAAAGGCTTGAAGAAGAATACTCTAAATTGAAAACAGAAGTAACCAATCTAAGGGAATTGTTAAAAAATTTACAACTAGATCCAAGTATATAGACATGATACTTGGATCTTAACGAGCTGTATATAATAAATCTGGGCTCAGACACAAGTCCAGCTCAACAAACAAAACATTTATATCACTCATAAACCAAAATAAGAAACTAACCAAAGCTTAGATCTGAAAGCGTGTCTAACCATGCAAGTAGGACTCAATCAATTTTTGTACCTAAAAATAAAATTCATTACTTAAAACCAAATCCAACTAAACCTATTAATTCAAACCCAAACCTAAAATGAAAAATGAAATCAAACAAATCAAACCAAATCGAAAAACTAAATTTAAAACAAATAACTACAAAGTTAATTTAAATTCAAGTTACAATCAAGTTTACTCAAACTATAAAATATATCAACACAAACCTAAAACACTCAACTTAAAATTTAATAATTCAGGGGAAGGCTCCAAATTAGTTGACACCTCCAAAATAATAATTTACCTGGCTGGGTAATTAGGACCAGGTAAAAAGGAATAAAATTTTAACTTGAAAAATAGTACTAAAGAAGTTTTGAATGATAGTAGGTTAGGGAAACTCTATCTATGTATGTCTAGGAAGATATGGATTCAACCTAGTAAATTTGGCTTAGTGGAACTAAATGAAGCTACCCCTTACTGATCCTAGCTAGTTAGACCAAAGTTTTATATTAAGTTCAGTGGATAAGACTATTTGAAAAATTTTGAAGACATGGTTACTCTAATAATGTCCAGGTGACTCACCACAGCTTAAAAATTTATCCAAAGAATATCTGTTTGTTGAACTCAAAGCTAAACTTAAATCTAACACAAGTTAAACCAAATCCTGAAATTCAATTTAACTTATCTCATAAAGCCATAGGATCCCTTTGTCTGAAAACTTAGACAAGTGAGATGAATAAGGCTAAATTAATTCAAAATAAATCAAATTAAATTAAAATAAAATAAATTAAATCAAAATAAATTAAATTAAATTCAATGATGATTAGTTCTAAATAATTGATCTAAAATTCAACAATTAATTCCTTTAAACTTATTTGTAAATAATTATAAGTATATTATGTTTCCTTGAAAACTAAGACCTTAGGCTAAGGGGAGATATTTATTCAGATATTTTTCAAATTGTAGGAAAATTATTTACATTTTATAAAATTCCTATTTTCTTAATGTTTCAAAAATTATTTTGGCTTCAGCCTAGATCGAACCCATAGAAAGCATGATCTTATAGATCTAAAAATCGAGCATCTCATAAATACACTAAGTTTGCCTTAATTGTGTATTTAAAAATATAGAATGATATGAGATGCGTAGGCCTTTTGTCTGGACTTCAGAAGTTTATATCAGTGGATAAACATAAGTCAGGGTGGAAAATACAATAATATATTGATCAAGTTAAGTCAACCTTTTTCAGCAAATATCTAACTGGACAATATGATTTAACTTGACTAATCAAGTGAAAACTGCTATTTTCTGTATAGCTAGCTAGTAACTAAAAGTTAAACATTTAAGGACCTATTTAAAATGAGTATTTTTAAACTAAGTTTTTTTTTTTATTTCTCTTAACAACTTACGTTTCAACTTAATTAAATTTTAACTTAAATTAATTTTTAAATAACTTAAGTTTTAAATTAATTTTTAACTTAAATTAATTTCTTAACTCAAATAAATTTTTAAAACAAATTAATTTTTAACTTAAATTAATTTTTAAAACAACTTAAATTAATTTCTTAACTTAACTAAAATTTTTAACTTCATTTTTTTAACTTCAATTTTTATAACTTAATTTTTTTAACTTAATTAAAATTTTAACCTTTTTTTCTTCAACTTAATTACATTTTTTTTAACAACTTTCTAAAAAAAAGACGAAGAAGAACCCGGGTGCTTAGACAGCGTCCAGGCGCCCCACCCCACCGTAGCAAAAAGCCACCCCTGGTTTCACTGGGCACCCCTGGTGTAACGCCCGAAAATTCTCAAACTTGCATTAGAATTATTCTATGATTTTTATGGAATTTTTAGATATTTTTCCGGAATTTTCCGAGTAGCGGAAGTAGCAAAAATAATTAGAAGAATAAAAAGGCTTAAGCGGGAATCGAACCTGGGACCTCTCGGGTCCGCTAAACCTTTAGTTAGCCTTAGTAACCGGTGAACCCAGCAGGGCCGTGCTGAAAGAGAAGGGAAACATTTATATTTATATTTGAGTTGGGCCTAGTTACCCACTTAATATAAATTAAAAACTTAAGTTGGTTTGGGTTATTTTTAGTTTGGTTCGGCAACATCTCTTTCTCAAAAACCCTCACCGCCGAACACCCTCTCCTTCTCCTCTTCCTTCTCTCGGCGCCCAAACAAGCCAAAGCCAACCCTAGGGTTCCCTCCCTAGGGCCCTAAGAGCACCTTCCGGCAGCGATTCCAACACAAGAACGTTCCCCTTCGTGAGAAGGACGCGTTGGAGCGAGGAGATTATCGAAAGGATCGTCTCCACCGGAATTCTAGTGAATAGAGTTGTAAGAAAATTAGCGTACGAGGTAAGAAACCCCTCACCTGCAGTATAAGTAGCTCTCGCGTGTTTTCTTTTATGCATTAGATTAGTTTTATTGAATTTTGTAAGCATATAGTGTGTATTTTAACTCTTCTCACAGATTTAGGGATTAGTGAGCATCTCTAGATGGGCCGAGCATGTGTATCCTCTGTAGATAGGGGTTTAGACGCTGCTGGGTGCCTAGAAGTGGTCTCCCCAAATGCTCGCTAAAATGCCTAGCACAGCCTTATGATACAGTGGGCATGTAGTTAAATGCCATAGAACATGTTAATTAGCATGATCAGTTTTATTTCAGCTTTTACGAGACTAGATGTCCAAATGGGTGGGCTCCCACAGTCGCCTCTAGGTTCAGCCAACCTAGTTCTAGGTTCAGACAACCTAGATCCAGCAAAATAGTATTAGCTATTTCAGTATTTTACTTTTCAGTGGCACTGTACTGGATTAGATATCCATTGGGTTGGGCTCCCATAGTCATCCCTAGGTTTAGCAAACCTAGTAAACCCTACTAGATTCGGAACTTGCAATCCTGGGTCTAGTTAGGGATGCGCGCACAGCAAGTACAGTTGCTAGGGCCCAACAGAAGCATGTTTAGTATTTTCACTTACTATATGCATATGGTTTTCAACCTTTCACAAATTAGTTCGTGAATTCAGTACAGTCCTAGCAGTAGCTCAGTATTAGCTTAGCTCAGTTTTTAGCATCAGCTTAGTTCTTCATTGATACCATGTGATTGATATCATGTTCAGCTTTAGATATGCCATGATTGTATGCTTATATGTCATGCCATGTTTAGTTTATTCAGTATACTTAGAATATCCTTTTAAACCGCATGATTTAAAATCATATTCGCATCGTATGCATGTTTTAGTGAGGTAGATGGTTTCTTACTAAGCTTTTTAGCTTACAGATACTATTTTCCTTATACTGCAGATACAGGTAAAAGGAAAATGGACTAGCAGTGGAGGCTGGAGGTCAATGCAGATCAAGATGTGTGTGGAAGGAACTGGAATAAAGATCCTAGGGATCTAGTGTTATTTTATTATGCATTAGAACGTGTTCAGTATGCATTAGTACTTATAGCAAGCGTTATCTTATGTTTCAGTTAGTTCGCAAGAGAACAGTTTAAAACCTTGTTAGTTTTGGTTTCCATATGTTTACATGCCATGAATTAGTATTCTATGCCTTAATCATGTTTAGTATGTTAGTCATTACCTAGTAGAATGTTTCTCTTAGCTTTTATAGTGTTGTGTAATGACTTGGGCACGCATCAGTGCTGATATCAGGGGCCTGATACGAAATAAGAAACCCCTGATCGGTCAGGGACCTGGGTTCTATGAACAGAAGCTTCTGTTCGTTCCCTGATCGATCCGTGGATCGATCAGGAGCTGGGTCGCGAAAAAATGGATCACTGATCGGTCAGCAGACCGATCAGTAAGCCACTAATCGGTCTCATTGATTGATCAGGGACTAGCTGGATCGGTCGGCAGACCGATCCAGCAGCGTACAGAATTGCAGCTTAGTTTATGGATCGGTCGGTTGAACGATCCGGAGTTTCCTACCGTGCCAGTATCAGTAGATCGGTCTGTGGATCGATCCGAAGTTTATTATCAGTTGTAAACACCTCCCCTAGCATGTGTACAACACCTAGGTACACCCAGAACACTAAGTTAACCATTACAACATTTAGTTCAGTAAAATTTTAAATTAGCCAGTTTTTATTCCGCATTAATAGTCCAGCACAGCATAACTGTAGCGATCGGCCTCGCAGCCTAGCTAGTAGGAGGCGGGTCGTTATAGGGTGGTATCAGAGCAGTGTTCCATACTTCCTACACACATCATCATCATTGAACCTACAGCTTTCAAGTAAGAATACCTCTGCTTTACTTATGTTTCTTGCTTTCTTGTTATAGCTCATGTTTATAAATAATTGATGCATGTTGGTATGTGATAGTATATAACATGATAGCAATAGTTATACAATTATGATTATAATAGTTATTCATGTTCTGTCCTCTATGTCTTTAGCAATGGCACGAGGACGCCCAGCTAGAAGGGGACTAACTACTGAGCCCCAGCAAGAGGCAGGCAGTTCAGTGCCTCCTCCAGACCTTACAGCGTTAGTGGCTCGATTCTGCAGAGTGAACAGGAGATAGCCACCTCGTGGCTAATCAGAGTACCCCAGTCACTGAACCGAAGACGACTCCCTTAGAGGTTCCACCACCTCTGGCCTTAACTAGTACCAGCACCGGCCCCAGTAATGAGCCAAGAAAGGAAGCCTATCCGATCCAGTGGCAGCAGAGAACTTCTCAGGCACTAATGAACCATGGGATGCACAAGCCTGGTTCAAAACACCGGAGAGCACGACGGAGCATGAGAAGGTGAAGTGTGCCTCCTTACGCACGCATGTGGTGGGAAAGAATCGAAATGAAGCGCCCAGTGAACCATATGGGCTGACTTCGAGAAGGAATTCTTCGAGGAGTTCTTTCACATACGGGTTACAAACCGCCATTACGACGAGTTCACTGAGTTTCATCAGGGCAACCTTTCAGTTGAGGAAGCCGTGAAGAAATTTAACAGGTTGGCTCGTCTATGCCCAGAGCTAGTCAGCACAGACAAGGAACGAATCCGGTTGATGCTCAAGATGTTGAGGCCTGAGATAGCAGTGAATGTGGCTGGTGACATACATAGGTCACAAACCACAGAGGAGTTAGTGAGCAGTGCCTTGACCACAGAGCATTACCAGAACAGCATAAAGCAGCAGAAGCAAGTCTCCTCAGAGTCCAAAGGCCAAGGAAACTCTCACACTCAAAAACAGCAAGGCCACAGCTCTAACTGGAAAGGGAACTCCAACAGCAAGCGCAAATCAAGGAGTGACCCAAAAGGAGGACCATCTAGCAAGCGACCCAGTTATCCAAAGTGTGCTACTTGTGGGAAATTCCACCCAGGGGTTTGTCACAAGGGCACACGAGGATGCTTTGAATGTGGACAAGAAGGGCACATGGCCAAGCAGTGCCCGAACAAGACCGGTCTTCCTCAGCCACAGCAGATTCAGTATGCAGGCCAGCCAGCTCAGTTATATCAGATGCAGGCCGCTCTAGAAGGTCCACTTATCAGCCAGGGCAGATTAGGCGAACACGAGGATCTACTCACTCACCAGAGAGGACGTAGCCAATGCCTCGACAGTTGTCACAGGTCAGATTAGCATTTTACAATATAGTGCTACTGTTCTATTTGATACTGGGGCAACCCATTCATATATAGCCAGGATGTTCTCCGAAAAATTAGAAATACCCCCAAAGGTACTCAGTGGTCAGTTTTTGACGGCACTACCTTCAGGAGGGATCATGGCATCCACGCACTGGCTCAGAGCAGTGCTTGTCATTATAGCGGCCAGAGAGCTCTTTTGTGATCTGATAGTGCTAGAGATGAACGACTATGACGTTATCTTTGGAATGGACTTTCTGATCAGATACGGTGCTACCATAGAGTGTCAGAATGTAAAGTCATCTTCCAACCCGGCGACAGGCAATTTGAATACTGTTGGGAACCAAAGAGAAAGGCCAAGAAGTTTCTCTCAGCTATGAAAGGAAGCTACTGGATTTAGGATGTACTGATTCCTAGCACACGTAGTCAACGCCTGCCAGACAAGAACCAACAGCTAGCAGAGGTTCGAGTCGTATGTTACTACCCAGCAGTTACCAGGCTTAGCACCAGACAGGAGATTGACTTTAAGATAGAGCTCATTCGGTGACAAATCCTATCTCCAAAGCGCTTATCGCATGGCTCAAGCAGAATCAAGGAACTTCGGAGCAACTCAGAGCTTCTTGACAAGGGTTTCATACGCCGAGTCATTCACCATGGGGAGCGCTTGTATTGTTCGTGAAGAAGAAGGATGGAAGCATGCGACTGTGCATCGACTACAGATCACTGAACCAAGTCACGATCAAGAACAGGTATCCCTTCCCGAATCGATGACCTGTACGACCAGGTGAAGGGAGCAGAAGTGTTCTCTAAGATAGATCTCAGATCGAGTTATCATCAGGTAAAAGTTAAAGAAGGAGATATACCCAAGACAGATTCGAGATACGGACACTACGAGTTCGTAGTCATGCCCTTTGGCATGACCAATGCTCCAGCTACATTCATGGATCTCATGAGCAGAGTATTCAGGAGTATTTAGATAAGTTTGTTATTATGTTTATCGATGACATCCTTATCTACTCGGGAACTCAGGAACAGCACTACAGAAACTTCAGCAGAACCAGCTATATGCCAAGTTCACGAAATGTGAATTTTGGCTAGATCAGGTGTCCTTCCTGGGTCACATCATCTCAAGGGATGGTATTATGGTAGATCCCAGCAAGATAGAAGCAGTAAGTAACTGGAAGAGACCTAAGAACGCCAGCGAAATCAGGAGCTTTCTGGGATTAGCAGGATATTACAGAAAGTTTGTAGAGGACTTCTCCAGGATAGCCTCCCCACTGACAGCTCTTACCAGAAAGAACAGGAAATTTCAGTTGACAAAGGACTGTGAGAACAGCTTCAGTGAGATAAAAAGGAGATTGACCAGTTCTCCCATTTTGTCTCTACTAGACAACACCAGCAGCTTTGACATCTATAGTGATGCCTCTAAGTTGGGACTAGGAGCAGTACTGATGCAAAACGGCAAGGTGATCGCCTATGCCTCCAAAAAACTCAAGGATTATGAGAAGAATTACCCTACTCATGACCTTGAGCTTGCAGCAGTAGTGTTCACTCTCAAAATTTAGAGACATTACTTATATGGAGCTCAGTGCAGAGTGTATACAGATCATCAGAGTCTGAAGTACTTCTTCACTCAGAAGGATCTGAACATGCGACAGTGCAGATGGCTTGACCTAGTCAAAGACTACAATATAGACATCCTCTACCATCCAGGGAAAGCCAATAAGGTAGCCGACGCACTTAGCAGAAAATCCAGTGCTACCTTATTATCTCTTACAGCCATGTCACCGCCCCTACAGAAGGAGATCGTAGATTTTGGTCTCGAACTCATCGTTGGACAGCTCTCTACTATGACCTTAGAGTCTACCTTGCTTGGTGATATTCAGTCAGCTCAGGAGCAGGACCCTGAAATCAGAAAATCAAGAAAGGGCTAGCAGAATCAGAAAGTAGAGAATTCAGAGTGTCCGATAGCGGGGTGTTGTATGTACTGTGTTCGGATCGGGAGGAGCTACGGAGACAGATTTTAGATGAGGCTCACAAGACTCCCTATGCGATGCATCCAGGTTCCACCAAAATGTATCAAGACCTGAAGAACCATTTTTGGTGGCCCGGGATAAAGCGAGACATCGCCAGATATGTTAGCATCTGCCTCACCTGTCAGAGGGTCAAGGCAGAACATCAGCGACCAGGAGGAGTTCTGCAGCCTATACAGATTCCAGAATGGAAGTGGGAGGATATCTCTATGGATTTCATAGTGGGACTGCCCGGAACCACGAATGGTTTTGACGCCATATGGGTAATAGTCGACAGGTTGACTAAATCAGCCCACTTCTTAGCTATCAAGATATCCTACTCTATGGAGAAGCTAGCTCGGTTGTATCTCCGGAGATCGTCGGACTACATGGAGTCCCACCTAACCATCATTTCGCATAAAGACTGTGTACAGTCGGCATTGGGCACTAAGTTAAAGTTCATGATTCCATCCTCGAACATGATGGTCGACGGATCAAGTACTCGAAGATATGCCCGAGCGTGTGCCCTAGACTTCAAGGGAAGTTGGTGCAAATATCTGAGCTTAGCAGAATTTGCATACAACAACAGCTATCAGGCCACTATCGGCATGGCACCTTACGAGGCTCTCTATGGGCGGAGGTGTAGATCTCCAATCTGCTGGTATGAGAGTGGTGAACAGAAAGAGCTAGAACTTCAGACAGATCTAGTAGCAGACAGAAAAGCTATGCTGATACACGGCTCAGACCCTTAGAGTTTTCAGTCGGGGATTCAGTGTTCCTCAGAGTAGCTCCCATGAAGGGAGTGATGCGTTTTGGGAAGAAGGGCAAACTTAGTCCCAGATATGTGGGACCATACCTTATCAGCAGAAGAGTGGGCAAGGTAGCATATGAGCTAGAGCTACCCCAGGAAATGTCAGCTGTCCACAACGTATTTCATGTCTCTATGCTGAAGAAGCATACCCCAGATGCCACCCAGGTGATTGAGCCCCAGTCGGTACAGATCCGATGATAGTCGGCCTATTCAGATAATAGACCGAGCGATTAAGAAATTATGGAACAAGGAAGTACCATTAGTCAAAGTCATTTGGCACATCACACAGCAGAAGCCAGCATGAGACAGAAGTACCCAGAATTGTTCTAAGTTCGAGGACAAACTTTTTATAAGGTATGGGGGATTGTAACGCCCGAAAATTCTCAAACTTGCATTAGAATTATTCTATGATTTTTCTGGAATTTTTAGATATTTTTTCGGAATTTTTCGAGAAGCGGAAGTGGCAAAAATAATTAGAAGAATAAAAAGTCTTAAGCGGGAATCGAACCCGGGACCTCTCGGGTCCGCTAAACCTTTAGTTAGCCTTAGTAACCGGTGAACCCAGCAGGGACATTTATATTTGAGTTGGGCCTAGTTACCCACTTAATATAAATTAAAAACTTAAGTTGGTTTGGGTTATTTTTAGTTTGGTTCGGCAACATCTCTTTCTCAAAAACCCTCACCGCCGAACACCCTCTCCTTCTCCTCTTCCTTCTCTCAGCGCCCAAACAAGCCAACGCCAACCCTAGGGTTCCCTCCCTAGGGCGCTAAGAGCACCTTCCGGCAGCGATTCCAACACAAGAACGTTCCCCTTCGTGAGAAGGACGCGTTGGAGCGAGGAGATTATCGAAAGGATCGTCTCCACCGGAATTCTAGTGAATAGATGTAACGGCCCGCCTTCTACTGACTAGGCTGTAAGGCCGATCATCACATTATGCTGTGCTAAACCATTCCTTGACCATTACTAACACTAGATGCGGAAGCTGTACTAATTAAAATTTTTGCTAACTAGAATCATTTCTCGATTCTACATGTGCTAAGGGGTGTAATCTAAGCTATTCATGCCATTATTACCTCCCCTTATGGTCAAAGAACTTATCCAAGGGTTTCTAGCTAATATCAGGCCTTCCAATCGATCCATGGATCGATTGGACTGATCAAATCGATCAACGGATCGATTGGACTGATCAAATCGATCCGGAGATCGATTCAGAGGCCTACTGTATCTGGGACATGAGTTGGATCGATCCAGTGATCGATCCAGCACGCTACTGTGCTCGGGACGATATTCTGGATCGATTGGCTGATCGATCCAGACTGACCAATCGATCCAGTAATCGATTCCCGAACCTTCTGTTCATGACAGAAATCGCTGGATCGATCGGATAATCGATCCAGAAACCTACTGTTCGCGGAGCAAGTCGCCCGATCGATCAGCTGATCGATTGGGACCCCCCAATCGATCCACCGATCGATTGGGGTGTCTGATTTCACACTGAAGCTCTGATTTCCAGCACTGATTCGTGCCAAAAATCGCATACAAAAGTTCTAGATACATGAAAAACACTCTAGCATATAAATACAAACATTCTAAACCTGATAACTAAACAAGACATAGTTTACTAAGCTGAAACACCTAGTAACAAGACTAAGTCATAAAACTAGGCATGTTAAGTACTAGAACTGAAATAAAAGCGTATAGATCCCAAGGATCTTTATTCCAAACCCCTTGCACAAACACATCATCGTAGCATCGCCCTCCAGCCTCCGCTAGTCCACTTTTCTTTTACCGGTATCTGCAGTATAAGAAAAGTAGCATCTGCCAGAACCAATAACATGTATTTAGATCAGACCTCAGTAGCATGAAAAAATAAATCAGCTCAGTTTTTCCGCAATAGGAGCTTAGCACAGCAGTACAACTGTAGCAATTCACCTTACAGCCTAGTAGTTAGAAGGTGGGTCGTTACAAAGTGGTATCGGAGCAGTGTTCCATACTTCCTACACACACATCAGCATTGTGCCTACAGCTTCCATGTAAGAACATCTCTCACTCAATTTTGTTTTCAGCTTCCATATCAGTTATATGTGCTTTCATGTTTGCTCTCATGTTGGTAGTTAATTAATTCATGTTTACAGTGATAGTATTTAACATGTTACCAGTAGTTAACTATAACATGATAGCCTAGTTATATATATGTGTTCTCTGCTATTTAGAAAATGGTACGAGGACGTCCAGCTAAGAAAGCATCAGCGGCTGAGCCCCAGCATGAGGCAGGCAGTTCAGTGCCTCCCTCAGACCTTACAGCACTAGTGGCTCAGCTACAGCAGTAGTTAGCTGAACAGCAGCAGGAGATAGCCTCCTTAAAGGCTAACCAGCAGACTACTCCCCCCACCAGTCCCAGTAGCCCTAGTAGCAGGGGCTAAGAGAGAAGCTTACCTTATCCAGTGGCGAGAATTAAGCCCGAGAACTTCTCGCACCGGCGAACCATGGAATGCTCAAAACACTGGAAAGCACGATGGAGCTTCTAGACGGCCAGAGCAGGAGAAGGTGAAGTGTGCTTAGATGCACGCATGTGGTGGGAGTGGATTAAATCGAAGTGGCCAAGAAACCGGATGACATGGGCTGAGAAAGAATTCTTTGAGGAATTCTTTCACATGCAAGTCACGAACCGACACTTAGCGAGTTTACACTTCGCTGTGGCAACCTATCGCCGTGCCGTGAAGAAATTCAACAGTTGGTCCGTCCTAACTAGTCGACAGAGAAGGAACGAGTACGGTTGATGCTGAAGATGCTCAGACCAGAGATCGCAATGAATGTGGCTGGTGGCGTTCATAGGCCACAAACCACAGAGGAGCTAGTGAGTAGTGCTCTGATCACCGAGCACTATCAGCACAGCATCACCCAGCAGAAGCAGGTTTCCACATAGCCCAAGGGACAAGCTGGCTCAGGTACTTAGCAGAAATAACAGGGACATAGCTCCAACTGGAAGGGGAAGGCAAGCAGTGACCCAAAAGGAGGACCAGCTGGAAAACATTCCAGACATCCCAAGTGTGCTACTTGTGGGAAACATCATCCAGGAGTTTGCCGCAAGGGTACGCGAGGTTGTTTTGAATGTGGACAGGAAGGGCACATGGCTAAGCAGTGCCCGAACAAGAACAATCTTCCTCAGCCTCAGCCGATACAATATGGAGCTCAGCCAGCGCAGCTACACCAGATGTATGCTGCCTTAGATGGTCCACAGATCACGAATGCGAGATTTTCTCACCGACTGCAGAGGACGTAGCAAATGCCTCGGCGGTTGTGTCGATCAAGATTTTACAAAGATAATGCAACCTGTCTTATTCGATATTGGGGCAACCCACTCTTATGTATCCGGGGCATTTGCCGAGAAATTAGCAACACCTCCAGAGGTACTCAATAGTCGGTTTCCAACACTACCCTCAGGAGACATTATGGCATCTACGCACTGGCTCAGAACCAGAGAACTTTTGGTGATCCGATAGTGCTAGAAATGACTACGATGTCATCCTTGGAATGGATTTTCTGATCGGCGCTTCTATAGAGTGTCATAAACAGAAGGTCGATTCCAACCTGAAGCAGAAGCAGAAGTTTCTCTCAGCTTTAAAGCATAGCAACTATTGGATTCGGGATGCATGGGATTTTTAGCAAATGTAGTCAACACCGGCCGGACGAAACATGAGATCGTCGTTAGTGACTACTCTTCTGTCTTCCACGAAGAGCTACCAGCTTAGCACTCAGGTGTAGAGATTGAATTTGAGATAGAGAGCTCCCCCACAAATCCAATTCCAAGGCACATCGCATGGCTCGAGAAACTCAAGGAACTTCTCAATTAGAGCTTCTTGACAAGGGTTTCATCATAGTCACTCACCAGGGGAGCACCTGTGTTGTTCGTGAATAGTTGGGAAGCACGCACTGAGACTACCATGCCTCAGTTTCCAAAATGTACAAACCTCTCCCGTAGATGATGACACCGGCTAAATGAGCCCAAGTGTTCTCTAAAATTGACCTCGGATCGTGATACCACCAGGTTAAAGTCAAGAAAGGTGATATACCTAAAGCGACTTCGATGGACAGTGAGGACATTAATGGTAGTCATGCTTTTCTGACAAATGCTCCACTACTTTCATGGACCTCATGAAGAGAGTATTCAGAATACTTAGACAAGTTTGTCATCGTATTCATCGATGACATTCTTATCTATTCGGCACACTCAGAGGACCATGCAGAGCATCTCCAAGACGCTTTTGCGCATTCACAGAACGCCAAATTCACGAAATGTGAATTTTGGCTAGACTGTAGCCTTTCTAGGTCACATCATCTCCAAGGATGGTGTTATGGTAGATCCCAAGATAGAAGCGTAGTAATCGAAGAGACCCAGAACGGAAATCTTTCCGGGATTAGCCTACAGAAATTCGAGAGGACTTCTCCAGATAGCCTCCCCATCTCACCAGAAGAACAAGAAATTTCGACGAGGATCATGAACGACAATCAAATAACTAAAACGATTGACCAAGGCACCTATTTCACTATACGAGAAAACATGCATCATGGACGCCTAAATTGGGATTAGGAGCCGTACTGATGCAGCAGGCAAGGTGATCGCCTATGCCTCCGGACAACTCAAGGATTATGAGAGGAACTATCCTACTCACGACCTTGAGCTTGTTCGCTCTCAAGATTTGGAGACATTATTTGTACGGAGCTCAGTGTAAAGTCTGAAGTATTTCTTTACTCAGAAAGATCTGAATATGCGACAGCACAGATGGTTAGAGCTGGTCAAGATGACATGACTCACTATCAGGAGAGCTAATAAGGTAGCAAGAGCTCATTTCTTCTATACCTTATTATCTTTAGTAGCTATGTCACCACCCCCTAAGGAAGGAGATTACGCCTTTTAGTCTCGAGCTTATAGTTGGGCAACTTTCCGCATGTCCTTAAGCATCTACCTTGGACGATATCAGACATCTCGAGTAGGATCACGAAATCGAAAATCAAGCAAGGGTATAGCGAGAATCGAAGTGGAGAGTTGAGTGTCCGAGTGGGGACTTTGTGTTCCGATCGGGAGGAACTACGAAACAGATTCTAGACGAGGCTCACAGGACTCCCTATGCGATGCATCCGTTCCACCAAATGTATCGGGATCTAAAGAAACGATTTTGGTGGCCGGATGAAGCGAGATATCGCCAGATCCGCCTAACTTGTCGAGGGTTAAGGCGTAACATCGACTGTGAGGAGTTCTGACCGATCCAGATTCGGAATGGAAGGGAGGATATCTCTATGGACTTCATAGTGGGATTACCTAGAACCACGAATGGTTTCGATGCCATCTGGGTAATAGTCGACAGCCCACTTCTTAGCTATCTAATATCCTATTCCATGGAGCAACTAGCTCAATTGTATCTCAAGGAGATTGTCAGCATGGAGTCCCACGAACCATTATATCGGAGATAGCAGATTTACATCACACTCAAGTGTGCATGCATGGCACCCGCTAAAATGGCACCTTCCATCCTCAGCATGGATGGTGGTCGAGTAAATCAAGTACTCAAGATACTTGTGCCCAACCATACAACCATCGTGTGGCACCTTATGAGGCACTCTATGGGCAGGTGCAGATCACCCAGAGTGGTGAAGGAACAGAGCTTGCATGCATCTAGTAGCGAGATACAGCCCATGAGGATAGAGACAGGTAGAGCTAATACAGCTAATCCCTAGAGTTTTCAAGAGGATATGCTTCCTGGTAGCTCCCATGAAGGAGTCATGCTTTGGGAAGAAGGGCAAGCTCGCCCCGGATATGTGGGACCATACCTTATCACGAAGAGAGTGGGCAAGGTAGCATATGAACTAGAGCTACCTCGGAGATGTCACCGTCCACAACGTATTTCATGAAGCATATTCCAGACGCCACCCAGGTGATTGAGCCCCAGTTGGTATAGGTCCGTGATGATCTCAGCTATGACAGTCGGCCTATTCAGATAATAGACCGGGCAGTAAAGAAATTATGGAACAAGGAAGTACTATTAGTCAAAGTCAGTTGGCAAAATCACACAGCAACAGAGGCGACTTGGGAGACAGAGGCCAGCATGAGACAGAAGTACCCAGAATTGTTTTAAGTTCAGGAACGAACTTTTTACAAGGTATGGGGGATTGTAAAGCCCGAAAAATTCCCAAATTTATTTTAGAATTATTCCATGATTTTTTTGGAATTTTTAGGTATTTTTCCGGAATTTTCCGAGTACCGGAAGTAGCAAAAATGATTAGAACCGTAAAATGGATTAGGCGGGAATTGAACCCGAGACCTATGGTTTACGGACAAGGCTAGTAACCGGTGAACCCAGCAGGGCCGTGCTGAAAGGAAAGGGAAACAATTTAATTTATATTAGAGTTGGGTTTAGTTACCCACTTAATATAAATATAAACTTAAGTTGGGATTTGGTTTATTTTTTTTGGGTTCGGCATTTTCTCTCCTCACCGAAACCTCCTCTCCCACTCCCGTTTCTTTCTCTTGGCGCAGCAAACAAAGCAAAGGAGACCTAGGGTTCCTTCCCTAGGATCGTGTGTTCACTTTCCGGCGACAACACCAACACGAAGTCGGTTCTTCTCCGCGAGAGGAACGCGAGGACGTAAGCGTTTCGTCGAACGGAACAGTTTCCGGAAAACCTAGCGGTTAGAATCGTTTGTTAGTTTCGGCGTTAGTTCAGTAGTTTTACAGTTTTCAGTTATAAGGTGTGCTCTCAGTGCACACCAAGCATTCGGTAGAATGCCCAGTTCAGAAGGATGCACCAGTAGGCGTCCTAACAGCATGTAAAATGTATTAGAAACATGTTATTCAGTTTATTATCAGTCATTATAGCTATATGGATCAGATATCCATTGGGTGGGCTCCCACAGTAGCCTCTAGGTTCAGATAACCTAGCTCTAGGTTCAGATAACGTGGAACAACAAAGTAAAATAAAACAGATTCAGTATTTTACTTTTATTCAGTTTACATGATTTGAGTTCGTGTACAGATTTAGATATATGCTTGACTAGTTCAGTTTCATGCTCGCACAGTAAGTACAGTTGCCAGGGCCCCAGCAGCATGTTTAGTATTTTCATCTATTATATGTATAGTTTTCAAATTTGAAACCAGTGATGAGAACACTAATTTAGCTTTCAGTTCAGTTCAGGTTCAGTTTACATGATTTGAGTTCATGTACAGATTTAGATATATGCATTGTTGGTTGCTACTCGGAAAGCCTATAGGTTCCACTGTACAAAAATTTTGTGCAAAGGTCTGAACCTTTTCCTAGCTACCATGTGTTCTTTTAAATTAAATTTTGGATCGCCTGCGGAACTTAACACGTTTGATCCAAAACTTAATCTATTTGTTCTTTTAGGTTTTGACTTGGATCTCCTGCGGAACTTAACACGTTCGACCCAAGTCTCCTAAAGTTATTAATTCCATTAAATATTAATTTCCATAAAAGGTTTCCAGTACTGACGTGGCGAGACACATGGCCTTCTTGGATATGGGAGCAACCACCACCGACTAGACAAAACCTTTAATAGAAAGCTAATATTTAATTTCCTAAAATAACTTTAGGTTAACCAAAGAGAGCAATCAAATCACAAGGAAAAGAAAGAAACAAAAGAACACATCAAAAAACATATTCGAAATTCTAGAACGTAAGCCTCTTGTATTTAGTATTATTTCCATAAATAACTAGCATGATGCGGAAATAGAAATTACTAGTTATACCTTGTAAAAAACCTCTTGATCTTCTACCGTATTCCTCTTCTAACCTCGGACATTGTGTGGGCAACGATCTACCAAGATGAGAAACCACCAAGCACCTTCTTCTCCTCCAAGCAAGGTTCGGCCACAAAGGAAGAACTTTACCAAAGAAGAAAATCAAAATACTAACCAAGCTCCAAGAGATGCTAGCTTTCTCTCCTTCTTCTTCTTCTTCTCCAAGTAGTATCCGGCCACCACAAGAACTCCAAGAAAGATGAAGTATTCGGCCACCACAAGAGGAAGAGAGGGAGAGGGTAATGGCCGCCACAACACCAAGGAAAAAGGGAGAGAAAATAGAGGTTGTGTCTCATGAAGGCACCCCTAACCCTTCTTTTATATTCCTTGGCCTAGGCAAATTAGAAAATTTATTTACAACTAAATTTCCTTAATTTTCTTGACATGATTTATTTGAGAAAAATAAAATAAAATTTCCCAAATAAACTCTAATGGTCGGCCACATCAAGAGGAAGCAAATTGGACAAGTTTCAATCAACAATTAAAACTTTCCTTATTTGTTTCCGGAAATTTTAAAAATAAAATTTCTCTTTAAAATCTCTTCATGGTTAATAAAAGGAATATCTATAATTTTAATTTTATTAACATGTGAATAATTTTAAAGAGAAAATAAAAAATCTCTCCAATCTACAAATAAGGAAAGAGATCTAATCTCTTTCTTTAATCTTTGTAAATCTTTTACAGAGAGATATTTTAATTTTAATTCTCTTTAAAATATATCTTCCACATAATAATAAAAATTAAAATTAAATTTCTTATTTTTGACAAGCTAGGGCTGGCCACCCAAATCATACCTAGGCGGCCCTAGCTTGTTCCCAAGCTAGCTTGGCATTGGGTGGGTATAGAAGGTGGGTATAGGTGGGTATAGAACTCTATAAATAAGAGGCTACGATAGGGACCGAGAGGAGGAATTGGTTTTGGTCTCCGATAAAATTAAGCATCCTGTTCGCCCTTAACACACAACTTAATTTTATCAATGATAATTCATTCCACTAGAGAACTATCATTGAACTACCGCACCAATCCCAAATTATATTTTGGGCTCCTTCTTATTATGAGTGTGTTAGTCTCCTGTGTTTAAGATATCGAATGTCCACTAATTAAGTGAGTTACGACAACTCATTTAATTAATATCTAAGTCCAAGAGTAGTACCACTCAACCTTATTATCATGTCGGACTAAATCCTGCCGGGTTTAACATGACAATCTTTATGAGCTCCTCTTGAGGACATTATCAACCTAGTATCACTAGGACACAGTTTCCTTCTATAATCAACAACGCACACTATGAGTGATACCATTTCCCAATTTATCGGGTTTATTGATTCATCGAACTAAATCTCACCCATTGATAAATTAAAGAAATAAATATCAAACATATGTGCTTGTTATTATATTAGGATTAAGAGCACACACTTCCATAATAAATGAGGTCTTTATTCCTTTATAAAGTCAAGATAAAAGGAACGACCTCAAATGGTCCTACTCAATACACTCGAGTGTACTAGTGTAATTATATAGTCAAGATAAACTAATACCTAATTACACTACGACTTTCTAATGGTTTGTTCCTTTCCATTCTGGTCGTGAGCTACCGCTTATAATTTATAAGGTACTGATAACATCATCTTCCGTATGTGACACCACATACTATGTTATCTACAATATAAATTAAATGAACAACTACAAACAAATGTAGATAATTAGACCAAATGTGATTCTTTATTCATAATGAATGTTTACAAAGCTTAGGCTTTCAGATACACCCAACAATCTCCCACTTATACTAATGACTAAGCGCCATATCTTCTACCATACATCCGATTCCCATTCCTCCACATGCCGATCGAAGCTTTCACCGAAGGGCCTTAGTGAAAGGATCTGTTACGCTGATGCAATCTTGGCGATGACAACTTCTCCTCGCTTCACGATATCACGTGGTACTTGCGCTCTATATGTTTACTCGCCTTATGAGCTCGTGGTTCCTTCGAGTTTGCAATCGCTATTATCACAATAAATTGTGATGATCTTGGGCAAACCAGAATCACATCTAAGTCCATTAGAAAGTTCCCGAGCCATACTGCTTCTTTAGGTCACATACTCGACTTCCATGGTTGAGTCCAAACGCATTTTTCTTAACACTCCTCCATGAAATGGCTCCACCTCCTAAAGTAAACACATAGCGATGTAGACTTACTATTGTCCCTATCGATTGAAAATCAAAACCCAAGGGAGCAAATCATCCGCTTGGTAAACTAGCATATAATCCCTAGTCCTTCTCGTGTACTTTAATATATGCTTTACCGCAGTCCAATGTCCTTGTCCAGGTTACTCGATATCTGCTGACCATGCCTACGGCAAAACAGATATCGGGTCTCGTATATAGCATTGCATACATTAGGCTTCCTACAGCCAAGCATAAGGAACTGCTTTCATGTCCTCTATCTCTTTTGATGTCTTTGGAGACATCTCTTTAGATAGAGCTACTCCATGTCTAAAAGGTAAGACACCTTTCTTGGAGTCTTGCATGCTAAAACGCGCAAGGATTGTATCTATATATGAAGCTTGGGATAGACACAACATTCTTTTCTTGCGATCCTTATAACTTTGATCCCAAGAATGTGTGCACATTCTCCTAAGTCCTTCATATCAAATTGTTTGGACAACCATACCCTTACGATAATACCTTGACATTGTTGCCAATTAACAAAATATCATCTACGATAGTACAAGAAATACCACCACGTTTCCGTTACACTTCTTATATACACAAGACTCATCCGGACTTTGAATAAATCAATATGACCGGATTACTTCATTAAACCGGATGTTCCAAGACCTTGAAGCTTGCTTCAGTCCATAAATGGACCGATTGAGCTTGCATACTAGATGCTCTTTGCCTTTTCAATAAATCCTTCGGTTACTTCATATGGATGTTCTCTTCAAGACTTCCATTAAGGAAAGTGTCTTGACATCCATTTGCCAAATCTCATAATCCATATAAGAATGGATAAGAGTATCGGATAGACTTAAGCATGGCTACCGGTGAAAAGGTTTCTCATAATCGATTCTTTAGTGTACCCTTCGCAACAAGCCTAGCTTTGAAGGTTTCTACCTTCCGTCTGTCCCTCTTTTCCTTCTGTAGATCCACTTGCATCCAACGGCTTTTACACCATCGGTGGTTCTACAAGCTCCCTGACCTTATTAGAGTACATGGACTCTATTTTAATTCATTGCCTTTTGCCAAGATGTTGATCTATATCTTGGAGTGCTTCATCATATGGATCAGGTTCATGTTTACCGGGATCAAGTCCAAGACTCTCCCAAAACATGAATCTTTCAGTCTCCTCACAACCTCCCACTACGACGAGGCACCGTGGTTGTGTATCATGTGTGACACGTGTTGCGCTCTTGTAGTACTTCATCTTGTATTACTGAAGTAGACATGTCCTCTCTAAGTTCTTCTAAAACGACTTTACTACTGGGCTTGTGATCCATTATATAGTCTTCTTCTAAAAACTGGGCATTGGTGCTAACAATGACCTTCTGGTCTTTAGGACTATAAAATAAACCACCTTTCGTTCCTTTGGGATATCCTACAAACACGCAAACTTCTGTACGAGATTCTAACTTATCAGCACATGTGCTGGACTACCCCAAATCCGAATATGTCTTAGACTGGGTTTTCGCTCATTCCACAATTCTATGGGAGTAGAAGAAACTGATTTAGAAGGTACTAAGTTCAGAACGTATACTGCTGTTTCCAGAGCATATCCCCAAAACGAATTTGGTAATTCTGAATAACTCATCATCGATCTAACCATCTCCATAAGAGTCCTATTCCTTCGTTCTGCTACACCATTCTGTTGGGGTGTTCCAGGTGCAAACAATTGGGATTGAATCCCTAAACTCTCCTAAGAGGTATTCGCCACCACGATCAGATCGTAGTGTCTTGATACTTTTACCTAATCGTTTCTCCACATCAGCCTTGTATTCTTTGAACTTGTCAAAGCACTCAGACTTGCGGCGCATTAGGTAAATGTATCCATATCTTGAATAATCGTCTATGAAAGAGACAAAATATTCAAAACCTCCTCTTGCCTGGACAGACATAGGACCACACAAATCAGAGTGAACCAACTCTAACACTTCTTTGGCTCTATACCCCTTGGCCTTGAACGGCCTCTTGGTCATTTTACCTTCTAAGCAAGATTCACAAGTTGGAAAGTTTTCCAACTCTAATGAACTCAAAAGTCCATCGGCTATAAGCCTCTGAATCCTACTTAAATTAATATGACCAAGTCTTAGATGCCAAAGATATGCTTGGTTCATTTCTGAAGGTTCTTTTCTCTTATTAGAATTAGAAGATGAGTTATAAATTTCCATGTTTTGCTTTGTGAAAGAAATTGGATTTAAAATATACAAATTGCCAACTAATGCACCAGAACAGATAATCACTTTATTTCTTTTAATAACTACATCGTTACTGAAAGAAACTGAATATCCATCTAAAAATAGTTTAGAAACTGAAATTAAATTCTTTCTAAAACTGGGTACATAAAGACAATTTCTTAAAACCAAATTTCTATTTCTACTAAAAGATAAGTAGACGTCTCCCACTGCAACAGCTGCCACCTTAGTAGCATTGCCCATGTAGACAGTAATCTCCCTTCAGATAGTCGTCGGGTTTCCTGGAACTCCAACAGTATCTACACACCAGGTGCTGGTAGATAACACCGCTAAACATGTTTCAACAACTAGAGTATGAGATATACCTTTGTTTTGGTTCTTACGAGGACAGCCCGCCTTCCAATGTCCTGCCTGCTTACAGATGAAGCCTGTACTCTGAGATTTATTCACTTTCTTTGCTGAACCGACTTGTTTCTTCTTCTTCTTTCCTTTTGGTTTAGAAGTAGAACCATTTTCAACATAGTGAATTTGAGCATTGTGACGAAATATGTCAATAGTTCCCCTAATGAATAAATCCTTTTATTCATATTATAGTTCAAGTGAAACGCTCAAAACTTCTAGGTAGCGTTTGGAGCATCATATCGATCCGGGTTTCCCCATCAATTTCTCCTCCAAGGATCAGTTTGTTCGGATAAGCCATCATGTTTAGGATATGATCCCTCACAGGAGTACCCTCTTGCATGGTGGCTGTCATTATCTTTCTCATAGCTTCTTGTCTAGAAGCCCTATCCCGATGACCAAAGAGTTCCTTGAGATTGTTCATAATATCATAAGTCGTTGGTAAATCTTTATGTCGATGTTGCAATACATTTGACATTGAAGCCAAAATGTAACACCGCGCCATCTTAGCTTTTACCCATTTCCTATGATATTCAATCTCCTCTTGGGTAGATTCACCAATAGGTGCATCAGGGCAATGCTCATCAAGACAAATTTATAGCTTTCAGTAGTAACAATATCCGTGTTTCTTTTCCAATCTATGTAATTTGGTCCAGTAAGTCTATTTTGTTGAAGTATGATGGACATGGGTTGAAAGTCATCCTAAGAATCACAAATAACTTTTGGTCGGAACTCTAAATTTAGAATAATATTGATTCCTCAAACAATACTATTTTAAATTAACCAACACCTCATAACACCGTGAATTTTGTATGCCACGTTAGTGTGGACGTATACAATTTCAACATTTGTAAAGGAGGGTTTTAACCCATTAATTTTATTATCTTGTCAACCTAACTTTTGACAAATAAAATTAATAGTTGGTATTATTTGGTCACACAAATAATAGTAGTTGGGGAGGATACTATTAGATGTGTCTAAGTGTTCACCATTACTTGACACTAAGTCCATTAATAAGATTATGCCCCTTCCGTTGGGAAGATCACACGCTCTTAATTAACTTCCTATAGTCATCCAAAATGGAAGTCTGTAGTGATCCGCAAACAAGCTCATCCGTTATGGAGGAAGGCACTCAGAGCCCCCGCAAGCTTGTTTGCATCACTTACAAACCGAATGGAGACCATGGGATTTACTTAAAATCCTCTCCCACTTAGTTATTTATAAATGAGGAATTTTAACTATGCTAGCCTACTAAACTTGTAAACTAACATGCACATACAAGACAATATAAAAGCAATAAATAGAAAATCTAATTTTCAACTATTATGGCTTTTATCTTTAATTGTCCTCCGTGTGTTGTCATCGCGCCATATTTGGCCACCGCCACCGGGTCTAACTGTCGCATCCATCTTGCTCCGAGTTCCACTGCGCCTCGGTCCTTAGAAGGATCCACGCCTTGCAAGATTCGATCCATGACATAAATAGAATTTTACATTTTGATCCTATATTCCATAAAAGGAATGTACATGTATCTAGATCAAAAATAAAATCCTAATAAAACTAAATACATCTCGTATTTTAATACAATCATGCACACACATATAAATTGCCCTTGACATGTCCAAGGGTCCAATCACACACACATAATAACCATAATAGTTGGATCCTGCATCCATAGAGTTAGCACATCCTACTATTAACCGCCTAAATTATATGGACATGTTGCATAATTAAACTAAATACCAAAATACAGAGGCAAAACCCTATCCTACCAATTGTTGGTTGCTACTCTGAAAGCCTATAGGTTCCAATGACAAATTTGTGCAAAGGTCGAACCTTTCCTAGCTACCATGTGTTCTTTTAAATTAAATTTTGGATCGCCTGCGGAACTTAACACGCTTGATCCAAAACTTAATCTATTTGTTCTTTTAGGTTTTGACTTGGATCTCTCATGAACTTAACACGCTCGACAAGTCTCCTAAAGTATTAAATATTAATTTCAATAACATAGATAGGTTCCAAGACGACGTACGGCACATGGCCTTGGATATGGGAGCAACCACCACCGACTAGACAAAACCTTTAATAGAAAGCTAATATTTAATTTCCTAAAATAACTTTAGGTTAACCAAAGAGAGCAATCAAATCACAAGGAAAAGAAAGAAACAAAAGAACACAACTTCAAAAAACATATTCGAAATTCTAGAACGTAAGCCTCTTGTATTTAGTATTATTTCCATAAATAACTAGCATGATGCGGAAATAGAAATTACTAGTTATACCTTGTAGAAAACCTCTTGATCTTCTACTATTCCTCTTCTAACCTGGACGCCGTGTGGGCAACGATCTACCAAGATGAGAAACCACCAAGCACCTTCTTCTCCTCGCAAGGTTCGGCCACAAAGGAAGAACTTTACCAAAGAAGAAAATCAAAATACTAACCAAGCTCCAAGAGATGCTAGCTTTCTCTCCTTCTTCTTCTTCTTCTCCAAGTAGTATCCGGACACCACAAGAACTCCAAGAAAGATGAAGTATTCGGCCACCACAAGAGGAAGAGAGGGAGGGGTAATGGCGCCACAACACCAAGGAAAAAGGGAGAGAAAACAATAGAGGTTGTGTCTCATGAAGGCACCCCTACCCCTTCTTTCCTTGGCCTAGGCAAATTAGGAAATTTATTTACAATAAAATTTCTAATTTCTGACATGATTTATTTGAGAAAAATAAAATAAAATTTCCCAAATAAACTCTAATGGTCGGCCACATCAAGAGGAAGCAAATTGGACAAGTTTCAATCAACAATTAAAACTTTCCTTATTTGTTTCGGAAATTTTAAAAATAAAATTTCTCTTTAAAAATCTCTTCATGGTTAATAAAAGGAAATATCTATAATTTTAATTTTATTAACATGTGAATAATTTTAAAGAGAAAATAAAAATCTCTCAATCTACAAATAAGGAAAGAGATCTAATCTCTTTCTTTAATCTTTTGTAAATCTTTTAGAGAGATATTTTAATTTTAATTCTTTAAAATATATCTTCCACATAATAATAAAATTAAAATTAAATTTCTTTTTTAATTTATTTTGGCCGGCCCCTACTGGGTTCAAGCTAGGGCCGGCCACCCCAAAATATACCTAGGCCGGCCCTAGCTTGTTCCCAAGCTAGCTTGGCCGGCCCCCATTGGGTGGGTATAGAAGGTGGGTATAGGTGAGTATAGAACTCTATAAATAAGAGGCTACGATAGGGACCGAGAGGAGGAATTGGTTTTGGTCTCCCGATAAAATTAAGCATCCCGTGTTCGCCCCGAACACACAACTTAATTTTATCAATGATAATTCATTCCACTAGAGAACTATCATTGAACTACCGCACCAATCCCAAATTACATTTTTGGGCTCCTTCTTATTATGAGTGTGTTAGTCTCCCTGTGTTTAAGATATCGAATGTCCACTAATTAAGTGAGTTACTGACAACTCATTTAATTAATATCTAAGTCCAAGAGTAGTACCACTCAACCTTATTATCATGTCGGACTAAGTCCACCTGCAGGGTTTAACATGACAATCTTTATGAGCTCCTCTTGAGGACATTATCAACCTAGTATCACTAGGACACCGTTTCCTTCTATAATCAACAACACACACTATGAGTGATACCATTTCCCAATTTATCGGGTTTATTGATTCATCGAACTAAATCTCACCCATTGATAAATTAAAGAAATAAATATCAAACATATGTGCTTGTTATTATATTAGGATTAAGAGCACACACTTCCATAATAACTGAGGTCTTTATTCCTTTATAAAGTCAGTATAAAAGGAACGACCTCAAATGGTCCTACTCAATACACTCTGAGTGTACTAGTGTAATTATATAGTCAAGATAAACTAATACCTAATTACACTACGACTTTCTAATGGTTTGTTCCTTTCCATTCTGGTCGTGAGCTACTGTTTATAATTTATAAGGTACTGATAACATCATCTTCTGTATGTGACACCACATACTATGTTATCTACAATATAAATTAAATGAACAACTACAAACAAATGTAGATAATTAGACCAAATGTGATTCTTTATTCATAATGAATGTTTACAAAGCTTAGGCTTTCAGTATACACTCCAACATGCATGACTAGTTCAGTTTCATGCTCAGTTTATAAGTATGCCATGTTCAGTTTAAAGCATGTTTAATTTATATGCTATGCCATGTTTCAGTTCCAGTTTATGCTTTTATATGCCATGCCATGTTGTCATGCTCAGCTCGGTTTACAAATAGCATGTTTTAAAAGTCATGAAATGCATCGTTGCATGTTTTTGTGAGGTAGATGGTTTCTTACTAAGCTTTTTAGCTTACAGATACTATTTTTCCTTATACTGCAGATAAAGGTAAAGGAAAGATGGACTAGGGGAAGCTGGAGGGCAATGCAAGGATGGTGTGTGTGGAAGGAACTGGAATAAAAGATCCTTAGGGGATTAGCAACTCACTTCAGCACTTCTCAGTTTTGATTAGTTTAGTACTTCCATTTTCATGCATGTTTAGTCATGTAATGGTATGAATCAGTAAACTATGCATCATGTTAAGTTTAGAATACTAGCTTTAGGTCATTAGAATGTTTTTCATTAATGTATAACTCATGTGTGAGATTTTGGCACGCCCAAGTACTGAAATCAGAGTTTCAGCGTGGAATCAGAAACTCTGATCGATCCACGGATCGATTGGAGGTCCTGAATCGATTCATGGATCGATTGAGGGCTGATTCCGCGAACAGTGTGCTTCTGGATCGATCAGCCGATCGATCCAGTCACATTCTGTCGCGAACAGAAGGCCTCTGGAGCGATCGGTTGATCGATCCGAGTTTTCTTCGCGAATAGTATGGTTTGGAATCGATCACTGGATCGATTAGCTCATGTTGGATCGATCAGCCGATCGATCCAAATAAAGCCCGTGCACAGAAGCACGCTGGATCGATCACGGGATCGATCGGTGAGTTTGGATCGATCCGCCGATCGATCCAGATTATCACCCGAGCACAGTAGCACCCGGGATCGATCCACGGATCGATCCAATCGGAGGCAATCGATCCAGTTCAGCTTGGATCGATTGGGGAGTTCAGGTTTTGACCAAGGAACTTATAAGTCCAGCTCATTGACAATAGGGGATGTAGGATACACCAGGTATCCCTTAGATCACATCCTTTAGCACATGCAGAACCAATAACATGTATTTAGATCAGACCTCAGTAGCATGAAAAAATAAATCAGCTCAGTTTTTCCGTAATAGGAGCTTAGCACAGCAGTACAACTGTAGCAATTCGCCTTACAGCCTAGTAGTTAGAAGGTGGGTCGTTACAATAGAGTTATAAGAAAATTAGCGTACGAGGTAAGAAACCCCTCACCTGCAGTATAAGTAGCTCTCGCGTGTTTTCTTTTATGCATTAGATTAGTTTTATTGAATTTTGTCAGCATATAGTGTGTATTTTAACTCTTCTCACAGATTTAGGGATTAGTGAGCATCTCTAGATGGGCCGAGCACGTGTATCCTCTGTAGATAGAGGTTTAGACGCTGCTGGGTGTTGGTTGCTACTCGGAAAACCTAGAGGTTCTACTGTACAAAAATTTTGTACAAAGGTCTGAACCTTTTCCTAGCTACCATGTGTTCTTTTAAATTAAATTTTGGATCGCCTGCGGAACTTAACACGTTTGATCCAAAACTTAATCTATTCGTTCTTTTAGGTTTTGACTTGGGTCTCCTGCGGAACTTAACACGTTCGACCCAAATCACCTTAAGTTATTAATTCCATTAAATATTAATTTCCATAATTGGTTCCCAGTACTGATGTGGCGAGGCACATGGCCTTCTTGGATATGGGAGCAACCACCACCGACTAGACAAAACCTTTTATGGAAAGCTAATATTTAATTTTCTAAAATAACTTTAGGTTAACCGAAAAGAACAATCAAATCACAAGGGAAAGAAAAACAAAAGAACACTATATCGAAAACAAATTCGAAACTCTAGAATCGTATGCCTCTTGTATTTAGTATTATTTCCAAAAATAACTAGTATGATGCGGAAACAAAAATTACTAGTTATACCTTTTAGAAAGACCTCTTGATCTTCTACCGTATTCCTCTTCTAACCTCGGACGTTGTGTGGGCAACGATCTTCCGAGATGAGAACCACCAAGCACCTTCTTCTTCCTTACAAGTTTCGGCCATCAAAACTTCTCCTAGGATGAAGAGGTTCGGCCACCATCACCATGCTCCAAGGGATGCTAGAAAAGAGGCTTCTTTTCTCTCCTTCTTCTCCTTCTTAGATCCGACCACCAAAGCTATCTCCACCATGAGAAGGTTTCGGCCACACAAAGGAGAGGAGAGGAAAGAAAGGGCCGACCACACCCAAGGAGATAGAGAGGAAAAATAGAATAGAGTCGTTAGCCTTGAAGCCTCCTCTACCCCCTCTTTTATAATCCTTGGTCTTGGCAAATAAGGAAAATTTAATAAAAACTTCCTTAATTCTTTTTCCATTGAAAAGGAAAATTTATTTAATTAAAATAATTTTCTCTTTTCAAATTATAATGGTCGGCCACTCTTCTCCCCAAAACAAGGAGAGTTTTAATTAAAACAAAAATTAAAACTTCCTAATTTGTTTCTAGAAATTTATAAAAATTTCTCCAATAATTTTAATCCCTTCATGATTGGTTAATAAAAATAAATTTTATAAATTAAAATATTTCTTTTAAACATGTGGATAATTTCCAAAAAGGAAAGTTATCTCTAAAAATTAAAATCTCCTTTCAATCTATAAATAAGGAAAGATATTAAATCTTTTCTTAATCTTTTGTAGAAACTAATAAAAGAGAATTTTTAATTTTTAAACTTTCTTTTAAATCATAAATATAATTAAAAGGAAAGTTTTTACCAAAATTAAAATCAACCTTTTAATTTACAAATAACGAAAGAGATTTTAACTCTTCTCTTAATCTTTTGTAGAATCTTATAAAAGGAAGGATTTAAATTTTTAAACTCTCTTTTAAATTATATTATCCACATAAGAAAAATTTTAAAATTAAAATTCCTTTTTATTTTAATAGGGACGGCCACATGAATTCACCCATGAACATACCCATGGTCGGCCCTAGCTTGGTCTCCAAGCTAGCTCGGCGGACCCCTATAGGATGGGTAAGAAGGTGGGTATAGGTGGGTATAGTACTCTATAATTAAGAGGCTACGATAGGGACCGAGAGGAGGAATTGGTTTTGGTCTCCCGATAAAATTAAGCATCCCGTGCTCGCCCCGAACACACAACTTAATTTTATCAATAATAATTCATTCCACTAGAGAACTATTATTGAACTACCGCACCAATCCCAAATTACATTTTGGGCTCCTTCTTATCATGAGTGTGTTAGTCTCCCTGTGTTTAAGATAACAAATGTCCACTAATTAAGTAAGTTACTGACAACTCACTTAATTAATATCTAGCTCCAAGAGTAGTACCACTCAACTTCATCGTCATGTCGGACTAAGTCCACCTGCAGGGTTTAACATGACAATCCTTATGAGCTCCTCTTGGGGACATTCTCAACCTAGATCACTAGGACACAGTTTCCTTCTATAATCAACAACACACACTATAAGTGATATCATTTCCCAACTTATCGGGCTTATTGATTTATTAAACTAAATCTCACCCATTGATAAATTAAAGAAATAAATATCAAATATATGTGCTTGTTATTATATTAGGATTAAGAGCACACACTTCCATAATAACTAAGGTCTTTGTTCCTTTATAAAGTCAGTATAAAAGGAACGACCTCAAATGGTCCTACTCAATACACTCTAAGTATACTAGTGTAATTATATAGTTAAGATAAACTAATACCTAATTACACTACGACCTTCAATGATTTGTTCCTTTCCATCTTGGTCGTGAGCCAATGTTTATAATTTATAAGGAACCGATAACATGATCTTCTGTGTGTGACACCACACACCATGTTATCTACAATATAAATTAATTAAGCAACTACATTTATCATAAATGTAGACATTTGACCAATGTGATTCTTATTTCTAGATAAATGTTCATACCAAAAGCTAGGCTTTTAGTATACACTCTAACACTGGGTGCCTAGAGGTGGTCTCCTTGATCGCAAGGAGAGTTAGAGAGCGCCAAATGCTCGATAAAATGCCTAGCACAGCCTTATGATACAGTGGGCATGTAGTTAAATGCCATAGAACATGTTAATTAGCATGATCAGTTTTATTTCAGCTTTTACGAGACTAGATGTCCAAATGGGTGGGCTCCCATAGTCGCCTCTAGGTTCAGACAACCTAGTTCTAGGTTCAGACAACCTAGATTCAGCAAAATAGTATTAGCTATTTCAGTATTTTACTTTTCAGTGGCACTGTACTAGATTAGATATCCATTAGGTTGGGCTCCCATAGTCGTCCCTAGGTTTAGCTAACCTAGTAAACACTACTAGATTCGGAACTTGCAATCCCGGGTCTAGTTAGAGACATGCATACGCAAGAAATAAGCTTGTCGGTGACCAAACAGATGACATGTTTAGTATTTTCACTTACTATATGCATATGGTTTTCAACCTTTCACTAATTAGTTCATGAATTTCAAGATCCTAGCGATAGCTCTCAGTATTAGCATAGCTCAGTTTTTAGCATCAGCTTAGTTCTTCATTGATACCATGTGATTGATATCATGTTCAGCTTTAGATATGCCATGATTGTATGCTTATTTGCCATGCCATGTTTAGTTTATTCAGTATACTTAGCATATCCTTTCAAACAGCATGATTTAAAATCGTATTCGCATCGTATGCATGTTTTAGTGAGGTAGATGGTTTCTTACTGCTTTTTAGCTTAGATACTATTTTCCTTATCTTTCAGTCTGAAAATGGACTAGCAGGATGGAGGTGAGGAGTCAATGCGGATCAAGATGTGGTGAAGGAATCGAATAAAGATCCTAGGGATCTAGTGTTATTTTATTATGCATTAGAACGTGTTCAAGATGCATTAGTACTTATAAGCGTTATCTTATGTTTTCAATGTTAGCAAGAGAACGCTTTAAAACCTTGTTAGTTTTGGTTTCCATATGTTTACATGCCATGAATTAGTATTCTATGCCTTAATCATGTTTAGTATGTTAGTCATTACCTTGTAGAATGTTTCTCTTAGCTTTATAGTGTGTGTAATGACTGCGCATCGCCGATATCGGTGGGGCTGGCCATCACGGATCGGCAGATCGATCAGAGTCTCGATCGGGTGACCGATCGTGACTGGGAAGCTGTTGTTCCGATCGATCCGTGGATCGATCGGAGCCGGGTCGCGAAAATGGATCATCGATCGCCACAGACCGATCGAAGCCACTCTCATCGACCGATCGACTCGCGGATCCTCGATCCAAAGCCAGTGGTTTATGGATCGCGGTTGAGCGATTCGGAGTTTCCTACCGGTGATCGGTCTGTGGATCGATCCGAAGTTTATTATCAGTTGTAAACACCTCCCCTAGCATGTGTACAACACCTAGGTACACCCAGAACACTAAGTTAACCTTTACAGCATTTAGTTCAGTAAAATTTTAAATTAGCCAGTTTTCATTCCGCATTAATAGTCCAGCACAGCATAACTGTAGCGATCGGCCTCGCAGCCTAGCTAGTAGGAGGCGGGTCGTTACACCTGGTATAGGGGTTCGGGTGCCCAAACCTTGTCCGAGCACCTCGCTACACCTCGCAGTCCATGCACCTGGACAGAATCCAAGCGCTTGGACCAAGTCTATAAAAAGGGGACGGCAGGCGCCCCTTACACTTGCCCCTTTATAGTTTGATGGAAAAACTTTTTAAAACAGTTTTCATGCAGAAAAAAAATTGGAAAATAATGTTTTTTAAAAACTTTTTTCCATCAAACTATAAACTTTCTCCACCAGTTCTCAAGTCGTGTTACTGGGGATCAACCGAGATCATCAGTTCTTTCTTATTAATATTCACAATATGTCGGTAATATTTTCAACTTACACTTTATTTTTGTTTGTTTAATTTGGAATTTTATTTTTAGAATTTTTTATTGCTAATTAAGAAAATGTAAAATAGTGGTACTGATCCTTCAACTCCTAGTATGGACCCTAAGTTTCTAACAGAAGAACTTAGGATTAGATTTTCTTCCATTACATATATTCCATTGCATTCTCAATATCTAGATAGGGGTTTCTTCTTACGATCATGCAATCCTATTATAGAGGTTATTGACTATTATAGGTTGTAGACTTTAGTGTATTGTTTTGGTTCTATAAACATAGGTCTGTGTATTGAACTATATAACAAATTGGTTAAAGTTAATGATGTTGCATACACCTCTAGGGTCATTGGTATGAACATTATGTTATCTCCTACTATCATTAGAAATTTTTTAGGATTATAACCTCAGCATGTCCTTTCTTGTGCTACTCCCCTAGGGACCTATCATTTGATGATCCTTATTCACATATCATACTTGATACAATATATTCATATTTTTTTAGGGGGATAGCGCGTCCTTATTGTGACTTAGTTTAGATCTGTCACCCTTAGGATCCAGGACTATGCCCTCTTTAGGGCTCTCATCATATGCATTCTGCCTCTAACTATCCGCGATGTAGTCATGATGAGTCCATTTCATTCATTCCTTCTTTATGCATTATGCCAGAGGCTAAACATAGATATTAATTTGCATATCTTTCATACCATCATTTATTCGGCAAGTATTACCACTATCCGGTGGATCCATATGTCTTATTGTCATATTTCGACCTCCTACTTAGCATCATTAGGTATTGATGTTACTATGGGTGATGTCAGAGTTCTAAATGAGTTCAACATAGTAGGAGCTAGGAACCTGTCCTTAGCTGGTTTCCATATAGTTGATCAAGGTATCCTATCTTGGAGGAGAGAGGCCCAACATCAGCCTGATCCTGTAGCTCAACCGTAGCCTGACCCCGCAGCCCAACCTCAGCTTAACCCAACTCCAGGAGAGGAGGCAGAGATACATGATATCATGGTTGATATTTTTGGGCTACTCCCACCTCCAATCCCTCCTACTTTAGACAACAAAGTTATAGGACTTGAGGCGTCCATGACAAGTCTTCGACAGGAGGTCTCCGGTCTTTGATAGGATGTTTCCAGTCTTCGAGAGGAGGGGCAGACTCGTCATACTAAGTTGATGAACATGTTACGATCTTGGGGTTTCGCCACCTCTTCCTCGTCTTCTCAGTAGTTCATTTTCTACTATATTTTCCTGACTTGATGCTATTTGAGTCTCACTTTAGCAACTAGATGTTTTATTTCACTTATCACATTATGCTTGATATTTCTTATCTTCTACTTTAGCTATTATGTGTTTATTGTGTTCATAAAGATATCAGATTAAGGGGGTTAGACAACTTAAAAGTGTTTTAAAAAATTTTTACTTTGAAAAGTTCTCTTTAAAAATCTTTCTTAGAAAAATATTTTTTCTTTAACAAATTACTTTGAAAAGCTTTCTTTAAAATTGCTTTGAAAATCTTTCTTAGAAAAAATATTTTTTCTTTAACAAATTACTTTGAAAAATTTTCTATAAAATTACTTTGAAAATGTTAACTTAGGAAATATTTTTTTAATTATTTTGAAAATATTTCTTACTAAGAAAATCATTATTAGAAAATTTTTCTTTGTAAATATTTACTTAGAATTTTTTTTCAAAGGTTTATTTAGAAGTTTTTAAAAATGTTTATTCTGTTATTTTTGAAAAAAAAGTTCACTTAAGAATTTTTTTAATCCTTATTTTGAAAAAGTTGACTCATAAATTTTTGAAAAAGATTACTCAGACATTTTCTTTCAAGTTTACTTAGAATTTTTTTTTAGTTAGAAATTTTTTAATAAGTTTATCTAGTAATTTATTTTAGGACTTACTTTGAAAATTCTTTTAAAATATTTGTAAAAAAATTGTCTTACCTGAACTTTTGTGTATATACATACAAAGTGTATACTTTTAGCATTAATGTCTAGCATTAGCTATCTTATGCTTGTATTTCTTTTACCTTATCTTTTTTGATGAATGGCAAAGGGGGAGGATAAGGGTTAATGTAGAAAAAGAATAAACAAATTTGATCAAGTACATCAAATTTAAAACTAAGTTAGTTCATTTTGCTTGCATTTTTGATATTATCTTTCAATATTTTTTTTAACTTTAACTCAGATTATTTGTAACGCCCGCCCTCCCTGCTAACCCTAAGGGACGGGGTTACGATACTCTACGTACATATTACAGCGGAAGACTTAAAAATCATTTTTCTTGGTTTAATAAAAACCGAACTACACTAATATGGTTTCCATAACATGATAACAAGTTAAATAAAAACATAACATCAAGTCAACCATATAGTACTACAATATATGAAACCAAAGTGTAATTCTTAAAAGTTCTTAAAGCAGGTTCTTATTTGGTTGCCTAGCCACCGCCACACACATCTCCTTGCCTCTCCTGCTGCTCCTTTAGCACATCCAGATTTTTCCTTTATCTGTGGTACAAGGAAAGTAAGATGTGAGCACTCATGGCTCAGTAAGTTCCTTTCCTACTCACTAAAACCAAAAATCATTACATAATCAAAGAATATATCAACATAACATGATCTCAACTAGTCATGGCATAACATATCATACTCTTTAATCATATCATGCAACATAACAAAATTATAATTAGTCATGGCATATCATCTCTTAAAGCATAGCATGAAATATAACATAATCATATCTAATCATGGCATCTCATCCCTTAAAGCATAGCATGGAACATATCATAGTCATATCTAATCATGGCATATCATAAATCATAGCATTATCACAACATGATCATAAAGTATACGCAATATGATTTTGAAAACATGTATCCGAAAAAAACATGTGTATGTCTCATGATCTTTTAAAACTATTTCTTCTTCTTACATATATACTTGAACATAATATCAACATATTGGGGATCCCGGCTTAGTACCACATACATACATAATGCGCGCATCCTAAGTAGATCCAAGGTAGCTAGTCTTGATCCTACTAGGAAACTAGTCCCGTAGCTCGACCTAGGGGCACGTAAGGAGCCCACCCTTTACTAGGCCCGTAATTCGACCTAGGGGCGCATAAGGAGCCCACCCTTTTGGTACAAGCCATTCAAAGTAAAATACATGTCATACTTATACATATCATACATCATACAAGCATGCATCACTTAGGCATACATCATATAAAAGTATGCATCACTTAGGCATACATCATGTCATAAAGGTATGCATCACTTAGGCATACATCATATAAAAGTATGCATCACTTAGGCATACATCATGTCATAAAAGTATGCATCACTTAGGCATACATCATATAAAAGTATGCATCACTTAGGCATACATCATGTCATAAAAGTATGCATCACTTAGGCATACATCATATAAAAGTATGCATCACTTAGGCATACATCATATTAACATGCATATCATAAAAGCATACATATTTTAAGCACATAGCATATCATCAAAGTATGCATATTTCCTTCCACATAGCATATCATAAAAAGCATGCATATTCTAAGCACATAACATATCATCAAAGCATGCATATTTCTAAACACATATCATATCATAAAAACATGCATATTCTTAGCATATAGCATATCATCAAGCATGCATATTCTAAGCACATAACATATCATCAAAGCATGCATATTTCTAAACACATATCATATCATAAAACATGCATATCTCTATCCACATATCATATCATAAAAAGGTATAAATCACAAGCATACATGGTTAAGCATAAGGGTGTATCATGTGATTATACTATCATAAGAAACATGGTAACACAGTTAACTTGGGTTCTAAGCTTCCTAAACCCTTGGGTTCCTATCATGGCCAAACCCCCTTAGGTCTCAATTTAGGTAAAAACAACCTCCAAGCATGTGAAACCTAAATTATCATTACATGAATTTCAGAGGAAGCATTATAAGTATGATTTACTTGGTTTCTAAGTTCTCCAAGCCCTTAAACTCATGTGGCCGAACCCTATCAGTATATAAACAAGGTCCCAAATGTCATGAAAGCATGGAAACCTTAAACCACATTTATAGCATTTTTTTCCAAGTAACATAGTAAGCATATTGATCTAGTTCCTAAGTCCTTCAAGCCCTTAACATATGTCATAGTCAAACTTTTAACAAGTGTTCATGAGGGCTAAAAACAAACATACAAGCATGTGAACTTGAACTAACATCATGTATAAATTCATAACAAAACATTATACCACATGTATGGCCGAAACTTACCCTAGCCTCAATTAGGTCATTAAACAACATATAGCATGGGAACTTTGTCTTTCTACTTATCATATTCCATGTAAAGTGACATAATCATATTTAATTATTGTTCTAGGGTTTCTAGGGCATCTATTCCTTCATGGCCGAAACATACAATGGTCCATTTAGGTCATGGAAAAATTATACAAGCATGTGACACAATCAATACATTATCCTATTTTCATAAGAAGCACTTTTAACACATTTGGTTTCATTTCTAAGGCCTCTAGGTCTTTCAAACCCTACTTGGCCGAAACTCAACAGTATATAAACTTGCTTCAAATAGCCTAAAAGCATAAGAATCATATAAGTTTCATAGCATGTATAAAGACAAGCATAATAAACATACATGTGAATTGTGTCTTAGGCTTCCTAGGTTTCTTTCCCTTTTTCTTTTATTTTTTTCCTCATGGCCGAAACCTACCAATCTTTAAACTAGGTTTTAAGTGGCCTAAAGCATGGACAACCTAAGTAAGTTTCATGGCAAAAATTACTAAGAACATCATATACAAAGTTGGTTCATAAACAAGCTAGGACCCTTGTGATCTTACATGTCATATATCATGTAACTAATTTTCTATACTCCAATTAAACATGAGAGCATTAAACAACTTTCATATCATAATATCACAGAGGTCTTGAGCATATTAGAATTTTGTTTAAGCTTTTCTAAACTATCCATCTTATCATGGCCGAAAATCTACAATAAAAGTTCATGAATTTCTAGCAATGTTCAACATGAAATTCTTCAAGAGAACTCTATATCCTATCATTCAAACATGGTTACTTAAATTTAAAGGTCTTCCTAACCCTAAGCCCTTTTCTTGGCCGAAATATATAAATGCATTTATTTTGGTTCCAAGTAACTTTTAAGCAAGAAAACCAATAAAAGATCCTTAATAGTTCATGGAGAGAATCTTGCACTAGTTTGGTTACACAATAATTTCCCTAACCTCCTTAAAATATTTTTGGCCGAAATTCTAGGGTTAAGTACTCCTCTGATCAAGCATCATTTAGGTGTAAAAACATGAAGAAAATCCTTCCTACATAGCATAGAAAACATATCATAAAATAAAGACTTGTTTAAACCTTCCTAGATTTGAAAACCCTTTCTTTAGCCGAATTTTCTTAAATTCTTTCCTAGGTTTTCTAATCCTCATAAAATCTGAAAATCACAAAAAAGCCTTGTACCACAGGTGAGGGGAAGCTTACATCCTTTTCGCTTGTGGATCTAAGGTATGGTGATGGAAGAAGTAACCTCTTCTTCTAGTTCCCTTTCCTTGATTCCCTTGCTAAGTCCTCCTTGTATCTTAGGCTTTCTTAGGAGAAAACCTTGGCTTTGGGGCCGAAGGTGGAGGAGAGGGGACTGATGGTTTCGGTGAGGGAGAGGAAGAATGAGAGAAAATGAGAGAAAAATAAACTTCTCTTTTCTTGCTCCCTTTTATGTTAAGGGGGAAGAGGTAGCAAACTTAGTTTTTTCTTTCCTTCTCCCTTAGCCTTTTTTTTCTATTTTATTTTTATTTTTATTTATTTATTTATCCTCATCATTCATGGTGAAATAAGGGGGAATGAATCCCCTTAATTCCTCTTTAAATTTTCGGCAAAACCAAAGAGGAAGAAGGAGAGAAAGGGAGGAAGGCAAGTTGCCTTTCTCTTGCTCCTTTCTTGTTTTCTTTTGGCTAGCTTTTACTCTTACCTTTATCATGAGTTTCCCTCCTTTGCTATCAATATCTTCTCTCTATCCCAATTGGTTTCTACTAATTAATTCTATGAATTATAATATAAGAGGTTCAAGGTTCAATCCTTGACCTTCACTTCTTTTTATTTCATTTTATTTCTTTTTACTTCAACTCACTTCCTATTATTTTTCTAAGGCAAAATCCTACATTCATATATTTATTTTACAAGCTTAGTGGGTATTACATTATTATTGCATCAAAAAGTGAGAGATTGTTGATATAATTTGCACTAATGATCAAACTCAGGTATTGATGAATGATAAGTGGATTAAAGTTAGAGTGTTTGTGATCTAACTACTTTACCAAGTGGGTAGGAGTTGACAAATCTGGAGGACCTAACACCATGCTGAATGTAACAACCCAAATTTCCTTATTTTGAGTCCCAAAAGTAATTTAAAAATATTTTAAAATGCTATAGAAATATTCTAGGGATTTTTAGAAATTTTTAGAGTATTTTTATGCAATTTTTGGAGGTCGTTTGGTATTTTTACTAAACGAAGGAAGTTTCGACAAAAAAATGTTCAAGTCAAGATTCGAACTGTGGACCTCGGAACTGAACCGAGCCTTAACCGAATCCAACCGACCAACTATTCTGCAAATGTTTTGTGAACGAATATGGAACGAAATACATTTAAGCAGTAGTTAGGAACATTTAAAATAAAAGGGGAATAAAAGGCTTGGCTGAGGGTTCGAAACCGTGACCAAGGGTTTCGGCGAAAACGTAGTCAACCAAGTGTGCCGGCGGGCGGTGTTAATTAAGGAAAGAGTGAATAATATTTAAGGTATATTAATTAATAAAAAACCCTAGTTATAAGAAAAGGGTTTAGGTTTTTCCCGAACCCTAATCCCTTTTCTCCTCTCACGCGGCGTCGGCACTTCCTCTTTCGGGCGGAACAGGACCGCAGCTAGGGCACAATTCCGGTGGCCGGCGAGGGGATTCTCCGGAGATTCTTCACCAGTACAAGGTTTCCTCGTCGAGGCGGAGCCGTGAGCACAAGAAGAGACCGAGAACTCGACTTCTCCGGAAACCCTAGAGTTCTTCCCCTTCCGGTTGTAAGTCCTAAAAGCAAGGGTAAGTTGCTACTCACCTGTAGTAGGATAGCTCCGAAATTTTCTTTCCTTGCTGTCGTGAGGTTGTTCTGTGCCATGTAGTGCTATTCGGTTTTAATCTAGAGGTGGCTGTGAGTTTGTGTCCCCTTTTCCATTGTTTAGCAGTGATCATTGGTGTTTAAGGCTTAAAACAATGAAGTTTTGGTGCTTTTTGTTGTGTTTGAGTTTGCTACCGTGAATCACAAAGGAAGGAAGTAAATGGTATAGTTTAAGCATGTGATTTGGATTTCTTCAGACCTGGTAGATAGTAATTCAGTTTTGAGTTAGGTTGCAATTAATTGGACATGTACAGTAGGTGTTAAGCATTTCAGATTCTTGCATCAAATATCTAGTTTCCTTTGAATTGCAGTTTATTTCCTTAAGCAATGCAAATTTTTGCTGTTTTCTTTAAGTATCTACTTCTTTTTGTTTTGGCAGTAGGCGTGTACCATATTTAGTAGAAGTGTAGAATTTTAGATTCCTATAAGCATCTAGTTCTTTTCAATTTGCAGTTTAGCAAGTATAAGATTTAGTTTTTCTTACCGTGTAGTTTTAGTTTTCCTCTTCGTTCTCAAGTTTCAGATTTAGTTCTCTTTAGTTTTCCTTTTGTTAACCTTGTATCTAAGTATAAGATTTCAGTTTCAGATTTAGTTTCTTATGCTTTCTTAACTAGTTGGAACAACCCTTATATTTAGCATACAAGTTTAGATCTTTTTGTGCCATTAATGGACACGAACAGCCCTATGTTTAGCATTTTCTGTTAGACCTTTTTGTGTTATTTAGAGGGCACGAACAGCTTTTAATCTAAGTACATAGTATTAGTTTTCTTTGCTATTTTAACAAACATGATCAGCCCTGTTATTAGCATTGCAGTTTTAGTTACTTCGTTACTTTAACAAGCATGAACGGCTACTCTCTAAGTGTATGCAGTTTTTTTTTTAAGAATGCAGATCTTTCTTTCTTTGATTTATTTCTGCTGTAGCATGCCTAAAGATTTCAGATTTGTTTTCCTTGGTTTTAAATCTGTTGTAGCATGTTGGAATAGGCTAGTATTTTACTTGAACAAGTATAAGAAAGATAAAGAAAAGAAAGAAAAAGGTCAAGACCTTAAGTAGATTCCCAAAGTCAAGACTTTAGGAATTTTGGCACACAAGGTGCTTGTTAAAATGTCAAGACATTTAAAGAAGAAGTAATAAAAGATAATAAGTATTTTACTTTAAAGAGGCTAGTACCCGACTTCCTAGGTTGTCGTTAAACAAATCCAGGTGACCAATTCCAAGGTCTTGGCCCTGGTAAGACCAAGGTCTTTACCCTCGTAGGACTGATGACTAGCTACCACAGTCCCTATTGGGAAGCGCGCATTGGTACTAAGCCTGGGCCCAAGAAAGAAGTTGATTATTATTTTTAAGTATTAAATTATAAGTTTTTAACCAAGAAGAACTTTATTATTGTTTTGAAGTAATAAAGTATAAGTTTTGGAACAAATGAAACAAGTTTCACATATGCTTAGAATCAGTAAGTTTAGTTCTTTTGAATTCTAGCATGTAGTATTAGTTTTATTTGTTTCCTGATTAGTTTATTGAGCATGATTAGATTTATCTACTAGCATGCAGTTTATTCTTGTATATCATGAGTATGCAATTTATAGTGCTTTACTATTGATTATGCATGAGCAGATTTATTTCTAGTTTCAGTACATTTAAACATGATGCAGCTATATTTATGCTTTATTTTCTTTAAGAGCATTCAGTTTCTAGCTCTTCTTGTATACATGCATATTCGTGCTTTTGTGAGTTAGATAGCGCTTACTAAGCAAATTTTGCTTATAGATTGCATTTCCTCCTACTGCAGATAAAGGA